>NW_025064914.1:288333-358066 GCF_019112545.1 Guyanagaster necrorhizus
TTGAGAGTTCATTCCTCATTCACTTCTCTTAGTCACTTAGCTGTTACCAAGCACATCAACAAAGACCAAGGAGCTGATACTATGAGAATACTAGTGGCCCAAAATGGGCAATAACATCACTGCATATATCAAGGCATGTGAGGTTTGCCAGCAGGTCAAATCATCAACACAGGCTTGGGCTGCCCCACTTCATCCAAATGAGGTTCCATCATCACCATAGACCCATATTTCTGTTGACATGATCACCAGATTACTGGACTGCAATGGCTATGATGCCATCATCATCATAGTCAACCATTTTTCAAAAGCAATCATTCTGATCACTTACTCAACAGAATTGACTTCTGAAAAATAGGCAAAAATCCTGCATGATGAGGTCTATGCCAAATATGGCATGCCCCAAGTGGTCATCTCAGCTAGGGGCCCACAATTCATTTCCAAGTTCTTAGATGACCTGTATTGCCTCCTGAACATCAAACATAATGCTTCAACTGCATACCACCCACAGACCAACAGCCAAACAGAATGGGCCAATCAAGAGGTAGAGAAATATCTCTGACTCTTTATAAACCATTGACAAGATGACTGGGTGGAGTGGCTGGCTCTCACCACCTTTCAACATAATAACTGAATCCACTCAGCCACAGGAAAAATGCCATTCTTTATCAATTACAGCTGACATCCCAATGTTGTGCAAATGGAATAGCACTGAACCACCATCCCCACATCCACTGACTTTGCCACTACAATGACAACAATTCACAAAGAAATGAAGACCACTCTTGAAAAGGCTGCAACCACTATGAAAAACCAATATGACTGGCATTGTCATCCCATGCATGAATACTCTATCAACAACAAGGTCTGGTTGGATATATCCAACCTTCATCTCCCATGTCCAAAGTACAAATTAGCTGATAATTGCACTGGTCCATTTTCAGTGCTAGCCAAAGTTGGTGCCAGCACTTACAAACTCCAACTACTACCTATCTGAAAGATACATGATGTCTTTAATAAGATATTGTTAACTCCATATATCACACTGGTATTTTCCAATCAAGAATGACTGCCACCTTTGCCTTCTGACCTCATTGATGATGAAGAACACTACAAAGTTGATCAAATTCTAAACTATAAACTATGGAAAATCAAAGCTAAAGGCAGGGGTATGACAACAACAGTTGATTATTTGGTCAGCTGGAAGGGTTATGGCTCTGAATCTAATCAGTGGGTAAATGAATAGCAGATGAATGCTGATGACACTATACAAGATTATAAATTATCCCTAAATTAAGCCATCAGGATGATGGTCTTAAGGAGGGAGTAATGTTATGATTTTTTCATTTTTTCTTAGACTTAACCTCTATTTATGCTTAGTCAGAGCACTAGAACAAGTGCTTAGGACTGGAGAACAAAGCTTAGTCATCACAACTGGCCAAGTCCATTATTGTCTTTCAATCCAACAGCATTGCCCAATGACATACAATCATCCTTTTATGTATAGTAACAATGCTCTAAGACAATGGGCACAATGGACTCAGAAACACACAATTAGTCATAGTATTATTAGCAAACTCTGTATGATATTTAAGACAGCTTGCTCTTGCTGAAAATCCCCAGCTTCAAGCTAAAGTTTATTTTCACATCACTTTCTCTTGAGCCAATCATTAAGGCCTTGATGCATCATGACTATCATTCATATCAGTGAACTCTAACAGTCTAATCTGAAGTGTGAGGTTCTGTTAGTTTATCATGTGTTTATAGTCACATGCAACTTGGGTTTAACAATTTCCTTCTATTTTCTTTTCTTTTACCCCTCTTTATGCTTAGTCAGAGTGCTAACCTGGCACTTAGGACTGTGAGACAATCTTAGTCAGCACAACAACCATTGTCTCACAGCATGAAGTGATGCCCTGACAACAGGACAATATTTCTTTTGTAGGTAACCACAATACCTCAGGACAACAAGTACTATAGCACAGACACTTACAATTAGCAGCAATATATTTAGCCCAGAGACAAATAGTATATAAGTAGCATAGTTGATGCCATGTATCTCTAGTCTTGAACTATCCTTTATCATACCATCCTACTTGAGTCAATTAAGCATTGACCTTAGGACATAACATCTCTAAACATATCAAGTGGACTTGAGCATGATTGTACAAATGCAATACAGTGCTTATTTACCATGTGTTATTGATCACATGTCACTTAGGCCTAACACTTCACATAATAAAAAGTTTGCTATGCTCACTAAGCTAGTACTATGGTTACAAAGGCTGTTTAAATATCACATACTTAGTATTAGTAAAAAGGTCATATAAGTAGTGTACAAAGGAAATTGGAGAGAGGGATCCAACAGAATAGAGACAAGCTATATGAAGACTACTCAACACTTATACTAAACTGTACAACCATGCAACATCCCTCTAATAGAACTAGTTATACAGACCACATATAGATCAATACCCTTTGACTGAGAGTGATATAGCATCTTGACAATCTTATGCTCTATCCAGAGGCTTGCATAAAACACTAGCAAACTTATTAATTCACAAAATATTGACTTGTCTTGCTTTATTCCCAAAAACATGAAAGAGATCTGCTGCCTTTGCATGTCATTCTTACACTCATCAGACCTAACAAAAGACTTTGAAGGATAACTAGATGACACTAACAATTTCTCTAGATATCACTGAAACTGCATATAGGATTTCAACATTAAAAGTTTGTGCTGCATATAGATTGCACCATCTAGTATCCAGATCCTTATGTGATATTTCTGTTATAGGAAAATTCATGCACATACTGTGAGTCACTATAAACAACTCAGAGCCTCATACTCCTGTAGCCACCTCTTGCTACACTCTCCTTTGGAGATTAGTCACCACATGAAGGTATACAACTAGACTCACTTGGACCAGCCTTCAGATTCTGTGCCTTGGTTTCACTTACCAATATAGGTTTTATGTTTTCTGCCTGCAGAGACAGTTAACAAACAGCTTCTGGTTTATCAATGGATCTGGGCTAAATAAAATGCAAAGAACCAAAGCAGAGCAGTAGCATAGCTCAGTGATAATTACTGATGATAGTAGAATGTGTTAAGCAAAAGGTCAGGCCTCCATCATTTCAGACACATGAGAGTAGCAGAGCATACATAGAATGCATGTGAGATAACTCTAAGAGGCCTGCCTAGCATCAGCTTTAATTTCAACAATGATGCACATAGATCCTGTCTCATCAACCAAAGCCTGATTGGCCTTAGAAGGGTCTTGAGCACCTAGATAGGGTGGTATGATAGTTAGAACATTGAAGCAGCAGAGATAATCAGAGACATATATTAAACAACAGACCTAAGAGAAAGATTGAGAGAAATCCTTATTCCTCTTGGGAGTGAGATTTCAGAAGGATATGAGCTTCTCTGGAATCAAGACTCAGTTGTAGGTTGGTGGGTAGCAAATTTGGCTGTAGCACTGCTAAATGCAAGTAAGAGATGTACCTTATGTGCACTGCTCTCACAGGCTTGCACTGCTCACAATGTCCAACAACATAGATGGGACTGGTACTGCCTAATGTAATGAAAAAGTCAATGTAGCCTCAGAAGTGCATGTTCAATCCAGACTCAGACTACACTTACTGCAGCATTCACATAAACATAAATGTGAAAGAACATAAAAGGTGGCAACCTTGATGAACTTGAGAGTCAGGCCATGCAATGAATATAGGAGACTTGGCCTGAAATTTTCAATGAGGGTTCCACTGTAACTGGTGCAAAGATATTGCAACATGTTCAATGTTGTTATGCCACTGTCTGTCATCCTCGATGAGACACAACTTAAAGATTGAAATGACACAGTGATAGCCTGGCAAGCCACTTTATACATACTTGTTAGGCTTCCACTAACACTCACAAATCTCTAGCACTGCTTTCACCAGGGTCCAATTCTAGATGCTGAGTCTGAGTCTAGTTTCAATATAAAGGTATGATGAGAATGATGAGATAAGCTATAGGGATTTCATGGAGAGGGATGAAGAGTTGTGGCTGGTAGATATAGTCTGCCATTGTGGTAAGAGTAGTTGCACCAGATAGTCAGATAGTGTAGTAGGTGTATTAAACCTTAGCTCAAGACTGGAGTACATCAGTGTGTACTACTATCTTATATACTGTCTGAAGAACCCTATGCTCTACAGGCAACTATTGTCTGCTTTCCATGGCCTCTGCTCATTGTCTGAGATAACAATGACTATGCCCTTGCTTTTGTTCATTATTGTTGCTCTGCTATACCATCACTATGGTGAGTTTCTCATATGCCACAGTTTCTATTGTGTTCCAGATGTGGGATAGTGATGGTTACCACATTGTTCCTTGTCATCTTATTGTGCATCAATGAATAGGATGTAGCCATGGTGTCATCATGTCTTCATCATCTTTTATAAGGTCAGCTTGGGGTTGAGATTGGTAAGCATCTGCTTACTAAGCATTGGCAGATCATGATTTAGGGGCAAAAATCATGACAATACTCACAGAACTCACACCAGCATATAAAGCCTGATACTCAGGATAGAGGTTATACTGGTAGTTGAAATGTTTGCTATTTTCAAACTCCACAAGATGACACCATCTGCTGAGCAGCTACCAACAGTGTAATATTGCTGACACATACCTCTAACATAGTGAAGCTCACTCAATATATAGCTCAACTGAGTCTTTAGAAAGCCAGAGCAATCTTTTCAGCAATGGGCCTAATCCTATCTAAAATGCAGTTATGAATATCATAAGAAAGATGCTACCAAATCAGTTATCTACCCAGTTTGAGCTCAGCTAAAGCTGAAATCTATTGGAGATTGACTTTCACAGTGCCAGTGTGATTGGATTTGGTCAATGAGCATGTTCAACATGCAGACATGAAGTGTATCAACAAGGCAGAAGAAAAAATGTATTGACAAATGAGGCATAATTGTGGTTAAGATTTCAACCCTTTCAGTATACTTTCCACCCTGGGTTTCAGGATAACACAGCCACAAGTCCTAATGTGCATCATGTGACTACACATTGATGAGCCTTCTGGCTCTGTACACTCAGAATTCATGGATTTAAAGCACAGTTTTTCATCTCTGTCTCTTAGACAGGCTTTCCTGAAGTCTATTATTTCTATTTCAACTCAATTTCAATCAAAGAAAATAAGTTATTCTACTAATATCTTCTCATTTCCCATCTCAGCATGCTATCACCAGACACATTTGATTGTCAATGCCCTATTAAAAGCCTCTGGAATGTCATAATCTAGACTCTGCAATGCCATCACACTTGATTAAGCCATGATATCATGATTGTCACCATGCAAAGCCTAAATGACTGCCAACAAAGTACTTTATGAATAAATAAGTCAGCTGCAGTAATCTTTACTAAAGCTATTACTTCAATCCATCAGCAGAAGGCTGGCTTCATAAGGAATACAGAGAAAACCACTGCATAGCATTATAGGACAGTATTCTATTACTACTGACTTTACTGCACTCCATCTAGTGTTAGTAAGGAAAAGACTAAGAATACTTTAAGTACTTTGCTAGCAGCATGAATTGACATGATAAAGACAAATGTAGTTTATGCCTTACTTACTAAATAATAATATAAAAAGTTAATAAAGTGGTAGAACTAAAAAAAAACAATACACAAAGATCTGACTCTACATATTTACAGAAGCCAAAAAAATTCATAAGTTGCTCAGAAACACAACCACAATACACCACTAATTGATATTGCCTTACTCTTCTATTGAAGAACCCATTATATACTAGTTATTTGACTTTGTTCTTTTTACTTTACCACCTTAAGCACTGTCATATCTTTAGGTTTGATATCAGTGTCAACTGCAGGGCAGCATTCTTCTTGCAACTGGAGAAGTACCTTTCCACACTTTCTTCACTGGAGCTAATAAAATTTCACTACTAGAATCTTACTTGCCTTACTTGCCTCATCAAAGAATATAATTTTCTTTGCTTACATGTAGAGCAATCTGTTTCTTCACTTGTGCATAAACCTTCATCTTCCTTCACTCACCCATAGAGCAACCATTTTCCTCACTCATCTACAGGGCCACCTCAAATCTTCACTCTCTTATAGAGCAACAGCATAATAGTTCACCACTGGAACTAAGTCTATATTACCTCAACTAGGTTAATAGATCATTATTTTATGCTGCATTTAGGCACCCTGCAACTGCTGCCTCTCAATATCTCAAATTCCATGGTGCTTCAAGTGAATGAGGCTATGAAGAAGTTATTACTTGGTTCATTTACTTGGTGCTGAACTCATTGTTTGCTTCTGACCCACAATTTTTTGGTGCATTCACATATTTCAAATCTCAGATATAGTCATCAACAAGGACTCAAATCAAGATTTCAGTGTCAATCTTGGTATGGGCTGCAGAGAATCTGATGAAACCTAAATAACAGATAATGATAATTCTTTCTGTGCTGACCAAGAAGGTGGTTGTAGTATCAAATTTTTACCACTCAGTATTAATGTTGCTGGTTGAATCTCAAATTTTTGGCAGTCCAGGCCCTAAATGATTCTGTCATTATTGGTGAATATGATGCCAATTCTTGCATGTGTATGTGCTGCAGACCTCTATTTTGTATCCAAAAAAGGATCATCCAGCAGGTAGTAGCCACTCTTCTGGGTTTTCCCCACTTCATGTCCCATTTGTAGTAGGTTTTGCTCTGCCTGCAGTCATAAGTATCAGAGTCCATAAGTCAAAAACCAGGCTAGAGGAACAGGGAAAACATAGTGCTATACCTTTATGGAGATACAGGTTCATCAGTACCCATGTCCACTCACAGAACAAAGACAATGCTGAACCTTGTTCCTGATGGGTTCTGTCTGGCTCTCATTTTGATTATCATGCAATGAGCCATTGCTGCTTCTTTCCCTGGGTGAACATGGCTGAAAATCTCGATCCAGAACTGGTTCACAGGTTACAAAGTTTAAAGTCTTTCTTCAACTTGCATCATTGCAAGAAGACCCTGTGATGTTTTCCCCCACCTACATTCACTTCTGGATCCCTTCTATGATGGTCAGACAATTTATTTTCACTGTTATGCCTATTTCTTTTCTTACCTTTATTTTATTCCAGTGCCTCCAAGCCAAGAACTCACATATCAATCCCTGCACATTCTCTGGATACAAGGTGAAAATGACAAGGCGGGATGACATCCAGCAGCACAAAAAACTCACCTCACAGGCGAGGCTTTGGAAACACAGTCAGTAATCTTTTAGTTCCTTCCTCCTCCTTCTCTGACGAGGTTTCCGACAGAAAATATCCTTGTCTAATCACTGAGTCAAGTTGCCACTCCAACAACCTGCTCTTGGTCATCACAATGGCAGTCTACTTCCACAACTAACTTTCATTCCCTGATCAGGGTAAACACTACACTCTGGAAGGTAGCTCCAGCTTGTCCAATTGCACAATAAAGCAGGAGGAGTACAAGTGGGTAGCTCAGTAACCTCAAAGCCCACATTCAGGCCAAGCAGTGAGTCATCCAATGCTCCCTTCTCCATAATAGCTGTACTTACCACTGATCTCTCAGCCCCAAAGTCGAGCACCTTATGTGCTTCGACTGTAGACTGAGATACCATTGTTTCATGGATGCCACCAAACTCACTGAGCACAGACAAATTGAACACCTGCATAAAAAAATACAAAGCAGTAGCCACTGGCAAACCGACCTACCCAAGCCAGGCTGTGAAATCACAAGGATCAATGTTTTGGGTCCTTCACCGACACCACTCACCCCGCTCGATGACATATTCTCCCCCCACTGCCAACCAGCAGGTTCCCACTCCCTCCCCAGGCTTCAGACAGACTATTTAGCTTATGCTGTTTGCTTACTATCAATGTTTTTATTCCAGGGCTTGCTATAGTTATCTTCATTTGCTGTCTTTATGCTTCTACTGTCCTAAAATATACTCTTTATCGTGCTTTCTGACGTTCATATGTATTTTGATTCTCCTTCTTAGTTGAATGCCAGTTCTCGTCGCTACTTATGCAGATAAATACACTTGTAGATCCCGATCACGATGACTATGCTGGCGTGGAATGGCGAATCCATTACACGCAAGCATAATAAACGTGAACGAGTCTGATTTTGCCGAAAGAGAAAGGTTAACAACTGCAGTAGAATATCAGGAACTTCGTGAATAATAAAAGAGCAAACGATTTCTTTCCCTTGCGGAATCATACACAATGTCAGTCCAATACGACTAAGTCAAGGTATGCGCACATACCGAACGAACAAGGTACCAAGAGATCGCCAACCATGAAGGCACTACAAATCTGAACAGGAAGATTTTCAATCAACGGCCGGTAGATCTGCATTGAAAGTACAACATATACGCACCTAGATAGCATACTCGGCGACGGGGGATAGACAAGTCACACCACGACAGGTTATGCTAGACAAACTGGAGGCAAGATGAGCTAAAATATAGATGGCCCGTAGAGATAAATACATTGACAGGAATATGCGAAGCCTAGAAATGGACCGCTGTCGGCGTGATAAGAGAGCAAAGGAACACGTTGTACGAACCCTAGTTTATACCAAGATCCTAAGTTCGTTTATGAAGCACATTCACATACGTCAAGGACTTGATCACGACCCTTCGAGTGGCTGCAGAGATAATGTAGTCAGTGATAGACGGTAATTACCACTACAATGGATGAGATATCTCCAAGACACAATCTGTCGTTCACCGTGTATTCAGATGGAGAAGGACTCGCGTAGTCGCCCAGAGGTGCTCTTCCTCAGTGATAAGCTATCTGAACGTCGAGTAAGTAGTCTTCGGCCAGATACACTGTGAATGGCAGACATACCTTTCGGCTCAACCCACCATATCATTAGGAATATTCTTCGAATCCAAGGTAAACAGGCTATCCCGAATCTTGAGTGACAGACAAAGAAAATGGGGACGGCTCGACAAATCGACATGGGGATAAGAGGCACAGGGATTTTCAAATTCACCGATTTCCTTTTCTGCTACTACCATCATCCTTGGACCAAAATGTCGTACTCTCGATGGGATACCCTGGCGAGCGTGACATTGCGAATTATCAGCTTCCTCCTCGATAAATAACGCAGAAAATTCAATCTAAAATCCGATGGTCAAGAAGATAGTCGATGGCCAGTGTTATCGTTGAGAATTCGGGAGAGCAAACCGGCGGGCTACAGGTATTTCGCTGGGGCTCTCATTGTGCAAGCCCTTCGTTGCTCACCATGGATGACGATGGACTATCAATTCGGTAGAATCTCTCCATCCGACAATGTTATCAGCCTTGCAGCGCCCTACCAGAAGGCCTCGATAATCTAGTTAAATAAATCCTTAGGCTCACGAGTGTGTCCGTTTATGCTTTCTTATTTCTTTTCTCAAGTGTACTGGTGCGCAGCTAGTGCATTTATTCGAAATCCGAGTATATCCGACCTGCCTTCAGCATCAGCAGAGGGCGAGGAGTCGACGCGTTATCCGAAAACGACAGTAAGACTTTCCAAGTCCAACCAAGAAATGGCCCTTCCTTCACCTACCACCATCACTACGCAAACTACCCGCCTTTCATAATGGTTTCCACCCTAGAGATAAGCGTCGCCCTCCGTCGCGCCTTCACCACTCTATACCCGAAACAAGAGACGAAAGCCAGGACATCTCCTGATAGAGAGAGGGCCAGATCTCTAGCCTGACGGACAAGACCAGTAAGCAGCAGCATCGCTTTCATGCATTCAAATCCCCACCTCTTTAGCAGCTGCACAGAAAAATTGCCCTTACAAAGAGAAGAAGGGATTTATCGCTGGTATGCAAGCCGGTCTCTCTGAAAGGCGTTTTGAACCAACAGTGGTATTTAGAATCAGAAGGCCGAGCACCTTCCTTGGTGACTTCTTGTGTACAGAACCAGGAAGTTCAGACAACGCGTCGATCTCTTTTCCTTCTGCAGAGTATCTCTTTGATGTCCTGTAGTTCGCTACACTACTTCAATTGTCCGGATGGGATTGTAATTGTATAATATGTGCGTTCTCGACTTTTCTTTTCTTTTCTTTCTCTTGTCTGATGCTCGGACAGATTATTCTGTACGCATACTTGTCTATCCCTTCCTCTTTAATGCTATTATTATCAAACTCAAACATGCGCCGTTGGTTCATCGACGCTCAATTATCTATGCAGGTGGTCGGTGTGAGAGAGACAGAGATCTGACCTTTTCAGTGCGGAAAAGGCGAGCCGGCCCGATGTCCATTATCCATTTCACCGTTGAAGAATCGGCAATCTTTGCATATTGTTTGGATGACGTTGTCCTTCTCAGCTCAATGACGACAAGCCCCCAAGCATCTCAAGAACAAGTTACCAAGCTCAATGCTTGACTCAATATTCGCCACATTCAGGGATACCTTCTCTCTCACGTCGTCATATGCGTTTGTGTTGATTCGTCGGACAGATGGTAGTTCTCTGCAGCTCGAATTCAAGGCAGGTTGATGTTACTTAGTGGCACGGAAGCAACTCAGGTTCGTGGAATCACTTTTCTCATTTCTGGCGCTGATATTTTTTCAGGTTAATCCCGTGAAACTGGACAGATAGAAACGTTGTTATAGAAGCCGAATCTCTTCGTGAGTAATGCGGTCCGATCTGAAAGATAATCACTTACATGCTCGATGATGCGCTAGGACTATCATTGTCGAATCGACGAGAATTTCATCAACATACCAACCCGCCTTTGAGCTTGATCCTTGAAGTTCACCTCGACTAGGCCATCGGGGAAGCAACATTTCACAGATATTTTCCTTTCCTCCCGTTGAGAATTCTACACTATCATGCACCGGCGCCTGCATAGCTTGGCAACACAAATTTTGGGGCGTTTTGGCGCTACAATGTACGCGTATATCCCAGAATCAAATTTTGTCGTCTTAGGACCACTGGACGTCGCGGTTACTGGATATATGCATAATTGGGGAGGCACTAAAATCTCAATGCAACTTCGCTAAAACTCTGGAAAACGTGAAATATCCACTGTACGAGCATAAAGGTTGTTTCCATCTACGTATGTACTCTGTTCTTTTTGTCTTCTTCCTCCTAATGATGGCATTTTAGTCTTTACGTTTGCTAAATGCTAAGACTATCTGTTCTCTTGGCGATAACATTCCTCAACTTTGCTCTCAGGGTCGTTATACATCAGAGCCGCTTTATTGTATGCGATGCACAGAGGTCGAAGTGGCTGGCGCTTTCAAGTGCGTGTTGAAACTTGATGACGATCAGTCACTCGTAGTGCTACCGGATGCCCTACTTGACGATTGTACTATATTCTTCCGATTCTTAAGGTAATTTGGGCCGTCTCGTCATGCAATACTTTTATCTAATCCATTTGGGTAGCATGCTCACAGAAATCAGAACGCGTTCAACTCTTGACGCACATGGCCCGACCATCGTGGACCCGGTATTCATTAAGACGGTCTCTAAATAGCATTTCTCCGAAGTTCTCCTCAGCTGTATAGATTCTTGCCTTCCTTGGTATCTGCGGAACTTCAGTAATGATGCCGAGATTTAAGCACCTTCTCAGTACCTTCTCAGATGCTCACGCGACTTCTTCAGTGAAGGCACTCGCGATTCCGATTATCGCCGTATCTCATGACACCACGGGAATGATCGTGATTCTTCCTTTAACAAGCCATGACCTTGCCTAAGGTGCAGCTACCATGGCGCCCCGGTCCATCTCGCTGATCCTTCTGCTCACTGCTTTCCGACATGTTTGCTGTCGCGTCCCCAAACCACCAGGAATCCCGATGGTGGATATCGAATCGGGATTTTCTCATCATGCTCTGCAAGCAAGGGCAATGCCTCCTTACAACACGACCTATTACTTTGATCAGCTTATCGACCACAATGATTCATCGAAAGGCACGTTTCAGCAACGTTACTGGCATACGGCGGAGTATTACCAAGAGGGTCCGATCCCTTTTCTTCATCTGCGTTCGCTATTTACCAATTTTCTAGGCGGCCCCATTATTTTCATGAATGCGGGAGAGGTCAACGCAGCTCGTACGCGTATTTCTCTTGATATGCTATAGTGCGCTTATTCTCTTCGTAGCTTATTACGGCTATGTGACAAATAGTACGATCAATGGTGTCATCGCACAGAAATACGGCGGCGCTGCAATCGTTCTCGAGCATCGCTTCTTTGGCTTGAGTAATCCTTACCCGAACCTCGACGTCTCCAGCTTTCAATATCACACGATAGCTCAAGCTATCGAGGACAACGTCTATTTCGCCAAGAATGTTGTTCTTCCGCAGGACAATGGAGATAGCGTCGGCCCGGATAAGGCACCATGGATCATGATTGGGGGAAGCTACCCAGGTGGGCATGAGAATGAATCCCTCGCTTTAGTTCATCCGGCTGATGGACTTTGTAGGCGCCTTGGTCAGCTGGACTATGGCCGCGTACGTCCCATTTTCCCATACGAGCATCGTAACTGACTTCACCTTCAATACAGACATCCAGACGTATTCTGGATAGGATATTCTTCATCCGGTGTTGTTCAAGTTCAGATGTGTGTCTTAACGTCTTTCTTCGGCTGACTGCTAATCCACGCATCATCAGCGACTTCTGGCAATACTACGAGCCCATCAGGGAGAACATGCCCAAGAACTGCTCCGCCGATGTCGAAGCCGTCATCACCTACGTCGACAAGGTTTTCTTCGGATCTAACACTACCGCACAACAAGAGCTTCAGGCACTGTTCGGCTTCTCGACTGATTTGGAGGTCGCCCAGGCTCGTAAGTTTCATCAATTTGCGTATTTTCGTCTCTTTACGTGATGCCGTCGTAGTGAGGTGGGATCTGTGGACATGGCAGGATATGCAGCCTAATACTGGCGCCGGTGCCACCTTCTATCAATTTTGCGATGCATTGGAAGTCAAGGGTAACGTCACCGCTTCTGAGACTGGCTGGGGGCTGGAAAACGCGCTCGGCGCGTGGGGTTTGCATTTCACTGCGTCGAGTTCGTCTGTGAAGCTTGGTCTGTCCTATCAACGGTACTGCCTCCACCCGACCTTACTTATATAATTTATTTTTTCAGATTGCGAAGAAGAAAGGTAAATCTCGTCGATTTGAATTGGATCTGTTTGACGTCTCGTAGCGATTGCAGCGGCAGCAGTATGGTCGCTGTTCACTCTCCTCCCTCTCCCGCAGGCATTCCTCTCAACCGGGAGATCCCGCATTCTCGAGAGTTGAACGCTAGGGATGACTATCCTGTTGATGACGCAGACCGTTCCTGGTTCTGGTTGATGTAAGTCTGGGGTCCTTGTTGCACAAATCATCCCTCTGTTGACGGAATTGTAGATGCAATGAGATCGGATTCTCATTGGTAAGTCCCAACCTACCATATTCAACTTGGCTTGCGAACATCGATCTTTTAGGATGGACCGCCCGTCGGACAAGGGGGGATAGTTTCTCGCTTAAACGTTTGGGAGGATAATATGGTCAGTTTCCGAGCCGCACATTCTTCCATCAACTGATGTCCTCATAGCGTGATTGCGTGACCTCATTTCCCGAAGCATTCTCAGAGTATCCTACTCCAAATGTGAATCGGACGAACATCCTGTATGGTGGGTGGAGTGTGAACAATACCCGACTATTCTTCGCGAATGGTAAACGTAAGCTTATAGCCCTGTTCTGGTTTTATCTCTATTTTTTAATTAAGCCTGATGTAGGGGATACATGGCGGGAAGCTACAGTATCGGCGGTTAATACTACTGCCGTCAGCACAGACATCCAGCCCATCAGGTTGTCGAATGGCTTTCACGCATCAGATTTGGTGATGCGGCTGGCGGCGCCTGATCCCACGATTGTCGCGGTGCAGGACGCATTTATCACGTACGTAGAATCGTGGTTGAAAGATTTTGTGCCGTCGTAGGCTGTTAAGGGAGAGGAATATAGTATAAGATCATGTTTGATACCCTTTCTGAAATTGGTGTGCCTTGTAATCCGCAGCGTTCTGTCTATAATATTTCTTCACCTGAATGTATTTCCTTCTGTCCAGTTTGTTTATTGGAGGATCGCTTTGGGTACCAAACTATCTCTGAAGAGGTAAAGCATGAGCTGAACCGGAATTTGCGGAAGAATCAGCGCCAAGAAAGAGACCAGAGTGTAACCGAAACTCTAGAGCTGTAGCTCAGCTGCCGGCTGTCGTCGTGAAAGGGAAAAGATTTTCATTTCTGCTGTTGCCCTGAAAATGCTATATATCACAGGTCAATTCTACCACACCACGGATAGAGTCCTTAAAGGTCCTACTCATCCATCTCAAACTGAACAACCCTAACCGGCGAAGGCGTAGTCCCAGAGCTCGACTCCTGATAGAGCACCGCCAACGTCCCCCTCCCACTACTCACCAACGCCCCTCTATCAATCGTCACCTCCCCAAACGCATCCAAGCCCAGTGCCGACCCATTATACACCATCGCCCAATCCGTCCAGCCACTAGCCTTGCTCGCCGCGACAACACGCACATACGGCAGCACCACGTACACGTTGTCTGAGGCGTCAATGGCGATCTGCGACCGCCCGACGGCATCGAGGGCGAAGGGCATCTCAGTTTTGACGAACGTGCCGTTAGCGGCTTGGTAGATATGGAAAGGGCGCCCATAAGCTATACGGTCGGATTCGTAGTTTGTGACACATTGCGTGAAGCGGCCTGTGGTCTGTGTCACAGCTATGCAGTTAGAGAGCGAGCAAAGAACATACCTGGGACATACGATATTATGACATGCATGAGCCCTTGAGAATCAACGTCCTGCGATTCTTGGTTCATCAGACCGTGGTTTGCGTCCAATGAGTCGATAATGATCCCGCTGGAGCTGACGGACATCGGTGAACTGCCGGATGCACCAATATATGTGCCCGCTGCGTTATACCACGTTCTGCCTAGAACACACCATCAGAATAATCACCGGACAAAAGCGGAAAAGAGGGGAGAAACTTACCTTTATCATCAGAATAGAAAAACGTTGTATCGTGGTTCGTCAATCCCCCGGCGCTACACGAGACAGCCGCATTGTTCTCCCTCCAGGTCCCGGCAATGTAGAGGCGACTCCCTCTATATGTCACCCCATGGATATACAGATTCCTCGCAGTGCTTATCGCCCCGTCGTCCGCCGTATACGTCCCCAAACCACTCGCCCACAGCCCAACGTTCGTCCACGTTCCATTCTGATACTCCGCCAACTGCGTGTTCCCATTTCCCGAAACCCCAGATCGATACACAAACTGCAGAAGGTTATCCGGGGTGATGACAAATTGCGGGTACGTGACCGTGCTGCCCACGTTGAGACTCCCTATTGTGTTCGTGATGGTCCCAAACAGACTCGCTGTCCAGCTCACACTCGAGCCACCGACGCCCGACGAAGACTGAGTGTAGTACACTGGACTGCTGTGGCAATCCATGGCGACGTGGATCACACCGTCTTCAGGGGAGATGCCGAGTGCAATAACGTTGTGGCTATCACTTGTGCTGAGAGTATGCGGGAGCGCGAGGGTCTCCCAGCTCCCCCCGGAGGTGGTTCGTCGGCCCAGTATGACAGATGAGTTAGAGGTGTACCAGCCAGCGTATTGGTATCTCTCGTACGTGAGCAGCCCGGAAAGCTGGAATGAGTTGACATTAACTAAACCGTCGTATGAGACAAAGTAGATTCCGGACGAATCGAGGAGTGTGTTTGAGAGGAGGGAGATTCCGGGTGTCGCGTATGAGGTGGCAAAAATGAGACAAAAAAGTAGGAGGAAAGGAAGCATTGTGGCTTGCTGACGTTTTCATACGCAAAGAATTTATACGCAGCGAATAGAATGCCTTGTGATCACGGAAAAATGAAACTAATGCAAGAATCCCGGGCATCACGACCCATGAGCGCAGATGAACATCTGACGGTCCGAGCTTTAGAAGTATCGGTTCCGTGCGACCGTACTAAAATTATCACCGATGCGAATGCGAATTGACGCTGAAGAACATTCAGTACTCTATAACACGAGGATTGGTTAAGTTCATGTCGCAAAGGAAAATGTTACGAACACGAAGTTATAACTTAGTGTATGGCTGGGTCAGAATCTGGTATTTGGAGCAGATTCGACAACGATGACGAGATGATTGTGCTTTTTCGACGCTTTGAGAGCATTCTGCGGTCAAGATTCACTAAGCATAAGATCAGTTTTGGGGGATAGCAGATGCCGAAGGCGCCGTACCCAAACAGGCGGTGGATATATGCGCCGAAAAAGCAAGAAAATCTTCTTCGATTGAAGAATACGTAGCCTGACCATGACGACTATGTATGTGATGAAACGAGAGGCAGAATACGTGGTGATCAGTTATCACAGGGAAGTAGGAGGGAAAGCATTATGGGTTTGCTGAATTTGTTGCATGAGCACCGAGGATCATGAGGGTGCGGATAAACGGACCGAGTGTTGGAGGTAGCGGCTCCGAGCGGCTACCATCTGATGCACTGAAATTATCACCGATGCCATTACGAATTGACACCGGAGAACTAGTGGTCGTCCGGTAAACTATGACACGTCCATGTCGTAGAGGAAAATATTACGAACACGAAGCTATATCTCAGCATATGGCCAGGTAGGTCCAGAATCTGACATTGGGTGGCGAGACCACGATGACAGATCTGTTCTTTATTTCGACGCTGGAAGAGGATACTACGGTCGAGAATCGCCCAGTACAAACATTTTCTGGAAAGAGAAATCAGTCTCGGAGTATGGAAAATACTGCGAAGCGAACCACAACGCGCATTGGATATATGCGCCAAAAACTCATGAAAATATCTTGTTCGATTGAAGGGTACCCCCGCAGAGTGTCCAGGCAGTAGAATGAGAGTAAAATAAATGGCACAAGAAAGCTGTGAAGGTCCCAATGACTAAAAATGAGTCAGATGAAGTTGCAAGAAGCAAGCCGCACTGTAAGAGATGATATAAGGCTCGAAAGCGCAGGCTGAAGAGCATTGTTCCGCGTATGTACAGCAGAGGAGTTGTGAACGAGGGATCAGTCAGGAGGCGAGCGAAGAACGTTTTTGCGATGACCATGTACTTTATATTCCTTGCTCGACACCTCTCTTGCAATTACACTCTTACGCTGGACTCCAACCAGTATCGACACAAGTTAATAGCAACCAATCAACCACGGCAGGCGAGCAGCGGCTCGAATCTACTTGTAGGTCGTCCATTATGCCTTTGCCACCAACGGCGACCCTCTGCTGTTCGAATATAAGTCCACGTAAAGCTACCGGCATCGTACGTATTATGTCTTAGTATCGACAGTCACTTGATGGAGCATCTGAACGAATGTCGAAGATTTTCCTAGTCCTCATCCTTGGCAGCCTGGATGAGGTTCTTTGTCAGGCACTGAGGCTGAGTCCTCGCAGCGAATACACACCTTGGGTACAGATTTTTAAGGCATCAGAATTGATGGAACAGTCGCGCGATTCGTTGAGCTGGCCGCGACGATATTCCGTAGCACAAATCGTGGTCGTGGTAAGATAGCGACACCGAGATTCCGCACTCTTATGTAATGTCACAGTAACGTCACAGTAAAGCACAAAATCGGACATGGCTGTATTCATAAATGATGAATGGAATATCTATCATGGTTTTTATTGAGATTTGGTTTTCACAGCATTAATGTCTCATTCTATTTACATTTATTTACCGATTACCTTACCTTTTGACACTTTGTACCTACTCTTGCTTGACTCAGAATGACCACTGTTCCTGCATCATATGATGTAATATACTCTCCCTTTGAGCTCAACACAGCCTCCTTCCAATCTATCAGTACCTAAAATCCACCAGTTTTGCCAGCTTTAAAGAGAATATATGCTTCACTATAAAACAGTCAGAATATAGGAAAGATGACCTGCAATGGAACAAATTACTCATTGTCATCTATCAGATGCTCCTATTCTGATATCAAAAAATCAGAGACCATTAATGACTCTCCTTCACTCTTGCATTCTGGTTTTGGAGCTGTGGATACATGCTGGTAGAAATTCTTTCTTTGATCTCAAATGTAAAATGTTGATTCATCAATTGAGGATCTTGAGACACTGCAAATCCATTTGGTGTGCTGATCACATTGCCATCTTAGGTCATAACAACTCTTTCTGCCATCATATATGTCTTATCTTACCTTTAGCTTTATGTTTTTCTATTCTTCTGTTTGTTCTCCTTACTGCAAGTCTTCATTGTACCTGAGCTTTTACTAAGCGTGACCAATACATCCGTTATCCGCCTATCTTAAAAAGGTCAACTCGCTTGTTTGTCAGTGCTTGGCAAAACGTCGCCAACGACTTGGACGGCCCGGATTTTCCTATGAAACCAAATCATTGGACCCAATACCAATACCAATACCGAATGTCCCAGAGAAATTCTAACAACCTGCCTCCCTCACATCTCCTCATTTTTACCACGTATTGCGAAGGAACGCCGACTTTGTACCGTGATACTGTCTTATCATGAATCTTCAGATTCATGTTCCAAGTAGGTCATTTCTTAATTCCGAGATACCAATGTATTGAATTCCATGCTGCTAGACCCATCAGCTGAGAAGTCAAACCCGTTTCTGGGCCTGGTACAGATGATCCTTTTCTCCACTGTGTAGTGGCCCCTACAATTTCTTGCGTCCTGGGTAATCCTGTACGACGAAATATCTCATCTGATTGGCAGAAGTAAGAAGCGGAGATTTACTCTCATTAGAAGGCGATGACCAGTACTCGCTTATTCCATCCTTGATACAAGTAGTGAAACCGTTCCCAATGCATGGACTAAGTCTGACAAGCTGTTTCCTCAACAGCTCCTCCACTCACATCTCCGCAGAAAGTACCTTACCGCAGCTATTCCTTCTTTCTCCTTTCAGTAGGTCTCATCTCAATTCTCGACCTCCAAGTTCATGGCACCGCGAATTACTTGGTACTGTTATTTATCTCTATGGACGCATGAACCGGTCACTGATCAGGAACATGGTCTTGTGGTTCCTTTGATTCAATGCTCGACTGGAGGTATATGCGCCTATCACGGTTTTATGTATGTGTGCATTTGTCAGATTCCTATCAATCATTGATTCAGTGCACCTGTTGACAGCCATCCGATAGGATTTTTTTTTTTGACCTGTAGAGTAGCATTCATCAAGGGACAGGCAACGGACTCTATACGGCTCATGTACCCTGGGACTGGGAATTCTCGTTCATCCCGCGACTATGAAACATCAGGCCTAGCTCTCCAATTGAATGACCTTCAAATCCAGCTGCACCCCGCATTGGCAGGCTCTCAAATACTTTGGGTAGGAGAACAATCTATTCCTTATCTCGCACTCTAACTTTTTTAGTAGGAGACTACATTCTCACAGGTGATGCACTGCCACACGCTGTTGGAATGATCCGTTGAGGCTGAGATAACGAAAGCCCGCGAGCACAAGCTTGTCGGATTTAAACGCAAACGGGCATCATTTTTACCTCCATTCCTCACTCCCTTCTTCTTCCTCACTATGTCTACCATTTCTCAAGAGGCCAAGGCCTCTCACTACGGCACCGAGAAAGATGTTGAAGTCGTCGCATACAACACAACAAGTGACCACGATATCATCGACTTTGAGGAGAAGAAGGATCTCAAGTACGTTTTACCCGCCTCCACAGCCCTATGCTAATGCCCTTTCTGCAGGCGCGGTCTCAGACAGAGACATATCCAGTACGCTCCTTGACCGCTATTAAAATATAATCCTTATCTCTCCTAGGATGATTGCCCTTGCTGGGACAATAGGAACAGGCCTGTTCCTCGGCTCCGGTAAAGCCATCGCTCGTGGTGGTCCAGTGGGTGCATTACTAGGTACGCAGCGGCCATCTCTCTTCCATGTCACTGACCAACACACCCCTAGGCTACGCCTTCGTCGGTGTCCTCGTATCATGTGTCGTATTCTGCCAAGCCGAACTCGCCGCCCTCGTTCCACTATCTGGCGCCATCGTCCGCCACGCCGAGTACTTTTTTGACCCAGCGTTGTCCTTCGCGATGGGCTGGAATTACGTGTACTCGAACTGCGTCAGTCTTCCTGCAGAGATTACCGCTGGCGCCGTCCTCATACAGTTCTGGACAACGATCAGTAACGGGCTGTGGATCACGCTACTTGGCATACTGCTCATCATCTCAAACCTGCTCTTTGTTCGTGTGTACGGCGAACTAGAGTTTGGCTTTGCGATTCTCAAAATTATGCTGGTGGTGGGTTTGATTATCATGGTATGTAATGCTCAGCTAATGGAATGAATTGTGGATGCTGATTTCGTCGTCTCCAGGGTCTTGTCATCGACTTAGGTATCTTTATCCCTAACTTACGTCTTCAGTTTCCTTACCCGTCTCTCCAGGTGGCGGCCCTGACCATCACAGATATGGTTTCCAATATTGGCGAAATCCGGTACGTCCCTCCTTGCCCACTAAGAAACTCACACCAGCTCATTGACTCGCAGGGTCCGTTCGTTCAATACCTCAATATCGATGGCTCCCTCGGCCGCTTTCTCGGCTTCTGGACCACCTTCTCCAACGCCGCCTACTCTTACTCCGGCATCGAAACCGTCGCCAACGCAGCCGCCGAGACACAAAACCCGCGCCGCAACATCCCTATCGCCGCAAAACGCGTCTTCTGGCGTGTCCTCATCTTCTACGTCTTCGGGATCCTCATCGTCGGCCTCATCGTTCCCTCAAACGACCCGAACCTCCTCGGAGGTTCGGGAGATGCATCCCAATCCCCATTCGTCATCGCTGCGAAGAGAGCGGGGATTTCTGTCGTTCCGCATATCATAAATGCCATCGTTCTGACGTCGGCATGGTCTGCGGGGAATTCAGTCATGCTTAATGGTTCGCGGAATTTGTATGGTATCGCACGGGAGGGGCATGCACCAAAGATCTTCCTGCGTGTCAATAGGTTTGGTGTGCCGTATGTGGCTGTGAGCTTCTTAGCGGCGTTCATGGCTCTGGCGTACATGACGCTGCAGGATGGTGCCTCTACTGTTTTTGGTTGGTTCCAGGTATGTGCCGTACGGGTTTTGCTTCCTCGTGCTTTGAGGCTCATCCTGGTTGAATAAGGATCTCGTGTCCGCTGCTGCTATCGTGCACTGTAAGTTGGATGAATGACCTTCTAGATTTCGATATATCTGACAGTACCGTATTTCAGGGATCATCATTTGCGTTGTGTATCTTCGCTTCTACTACGGTATGAAGAGACAAGGTATCTCTCGAGACGAACTCCCATGGACGTCTCCTTTCCAGCCGTACGCCGCCTGGCTCGGTTTCTCCGCGTTCTGCCTCATCCTTCTCACCGGAGGTTATGCCGTCTTCATTCACGACAAATGGGACACGGAGACATTTTTTTCATCCTACTTCAACATCCCTCTCATCTTCGCACTCTACTTTGGCCACAAGTTTATTACCAAGTCAAAGTTGGTACCGTTAGACGAGATGCCGATTCGCAAATACATTGAGATTGCGAATCAAAATCCTGAGCCTCCTGCAAAGCCTGTAGAGGGCTTGAAGAGGCTAAATCTGTTATGGAGCTGATCATGCCTGCTTTCGGGTTTGCGTAAGAAAAACACATAGTCTATATTTGGATATTACATGCGACGTGATTTTTATGATAATTCCATTATAGCAATGACACATCTCTCAGTATCGACTTAGCAGGTTCTGTATCGGCACCTCGGTCTCTTTGTATGCGGCCGAGTACTCAGCGCCAGCCTGTTCAGCCATGAGAACTCGTGAGCATTATCTGCGCGCATCTCGCGTATATTCAGCCAGTCAATATTGATTTCTGTCAGTACTAGCAATTTTTCGGATCACTCACTACTGTAGAATGGAAGCACAGAACAGTCATTGTTATTACAAGCATTAGAAACATGAAAGGAATACTTAACAGATTAAACAGTGGCAGTGGCCTGAAAATAGTACATGCACTGAGGTCACTCCTCGAATAATGTCACCTTTGCATGGTTGTCACTACTAGTTGAAATACCCTTCAACATGACTTCACTTAAAAGTGAAGGGGAGCCGCTGAGATAGTCTGAGCCTTCTTTGCTAATGAAACATAGATCAAAATGAACTTCCAGATCCTGGGCCCTATCCTGGCCATTCCTTTACTTGGGCAAGATTAACCCAAAGGAGAAGAGGAAAATTTGAGCCCCCAAAGACCAGAACAAGGATTTTGCTTCCGCAGCACAAAGCCAGAGACAGCCACCCGACTTGAATTTGAGCTGCAGAGAGAGAAGGCATCCATGAGTGTACCAAATATTGAGTCGAGTATTGAGCTCCTCGTCGAAAGGAAGAAAGAGGTGCGAGATCACGTGCTGCCGCCAAACGACCCTGCGCTCATGTCCATTATCGGCCTCTGCACTTTCTCAATGCTACGCGTCGTACATTTTGTCTTTCCGGAAGAAAAACAGCGTGAACAAAATTTCAACTTGCTCATCCCTCTGACATCTTATAGCTTAGCACACACAGGTCCGAGTCGCCCACATCTCGAAAATTCTGTTTTCTTCTCGAACCCCTTCGGTAATGGAAAGACTCATGGAAATGGATTCATGTAGGGATAATACTAATACTTGCCTTGACACAGTATATTTGCCCATGAAAGGATGTCGACTAAATATCCGGGCCCCGTCTGCTCAGAAATATCCGGCGGGTCTGATATTGGCTTTGACCATTCATTGAATAAGGAGGACTTATGTTCCAGATTGTCTTTGGCCTTTTATTGTGGCGTATATCCTGACCCTGGAGACTCGGACGCGGGAGGTATCGATCCGGTCATAACATCTGTCATAAAACATGCAACATTAAACACTCTTTGGCCCAATTATCCCCAGTGAACGGCGTATCGCCATTGTCTGCAGTTGACTTGACTGTCATATTGCAGATCCCGATGATGAATTTGAAGTGTCGCATCTTCTTTTGTCTCCTAGATCTGGTTGTCTTTGACGAAAGGCCCTAGTTCTGAAGGCTGTGACCACTCTGCCTGTTCGCTCCACCTACCTTCCAAGCACATCCTGGCCAAGAAAAGGATGCCCCAAACTGAGGGCTCACTGACATCCTCCGCTTCATAAGGACCCTTTTCCCTTTTACGTACTAAAACGTCTCTGTACTCTTTCCATCACCGAATCCATAGTCATTTTCCTGGGAGATAAACAGCCAGGCTTTTCGTTGTCTTGGAACTAGTCTATCTTTTGACTTGGACAACAATGCCCTTGTCCGCACTTCAACAAGGCCCAAGCCTAACAATGGCCCCGAATCTGACTGGTTCCAAATTGAGATACCGTCGAATATTTAAGCATCTCGTTAGGAGAGCAAGGTCATTCTTCATTTTGTCTGCCTAGTCTCAACCTTCCACTCCAATTATACCTTGTGTTACTCATATCATTATCATGGCTGTAAGTGGCCGTCATTCTCAGAGGGCTTCATTTGATGACTTACACCCTTTTCACAGACCATCGCTTCCTCCAGCCGCCCATACACCTGCGACAAATGCACAAGGGCATTCTCCAAGAAGGGCCACTTGAAAAGCCATAAGCAGCTCCATTGGACGAAAGAAGAACGAGAAGCGGTGTATGTCTTATTTCTATCTTCACTAATGCGGAAAATTAATTTCTCTGCTACAGAATGTACAGATGCCCTAAATGTCCGCGAATGATGCTACGGGGATCCGACTTGAGAATCCATATTAACCGTAGACAGTCTGTCCTTTATTTAGCCTCTGCTAGTCACTCAGCCTGTTTATCGCTATTTTCTCAGCAACAAAAACAGAGTCTGCATCGAGGTCGACTGCACTTTCGCGACGACGGACCCGGTGGAAATGAGTTGGCACAAAATCGAGCACTGTTATGCACCAGATCCCTGCACCGAACGCACACCATCCAGTAACGACCTTCCCAGTGGTAGTGGCACCGTGTTACCGCCACCTATGCTTCCCGCTACTCCCCAGCATCAACTATCCCCGGTCCCTTCGACAAGCGCTACTGCTGATGGCCCTACGTTCGGTTCTTCGAGCTTTTCATCCACTCCCAGTCGTTTGGTTCCAGGTGCGTCTTCCGATCTCCCGACGCCTTCGTGTAATCCTACTTCGTGCCCTTCAACGTCTCTACTCGGACTCCCAGCAGAGCTGTTTATCGTGGGTCCCAGCAAGTATCGGCTGCCTCCACTCATCCATACCTATTAATTAACTCGACGAGGTCCATCTCCATACCGCGCTGTTTTTGGTATAAGCCAACGGACAGAGGTTCTGACTCTGGAGGAAGGGACATCTCAGAGAAGAATCAGCAGTACGCTAAAGCTCGCTCCAACAACGGACATTTTTCATTATCTTGCTTTTTCCTTATTTGATGTTAATCGTATTACCCATGTATGTTTTATTATCGGTCATGGCCCTTGCTATCCAAGTGCTATCCCAATTTCCCAAATTTTCCTCTATTGCCTCCACATTACTGTGTCAATTCTTAACCTTAGTTATCATACTGTTGTTGTTATGCAAATAAAGTGTCTTCAAAAGCGCAAAATCGTTGGCGCAGACCAATAATTACTACGAGGTATGTGAGAGGTCGGCATCTGATGCCGCTTATTGCCGGATCAAGCGGCAAGCAAGAAGAAAGCTGATCTCTGAATTCAGTGTTTTGTCCCTGGGCGCCTTTCGCTCTGTGGCAACCTTCCCTTGTGATCTTTATCGCTCACCTGAAATGCTGCTCTCAGTGCCCAACGAAATCCTGAACAGGATTGCCTTTGAAGTAACAACTACCTTATACTGCCGGAAAGAAACTAATCAGCGGGCAGGCAGATAGTCGAACTCGTCGGCGCCTTCGACGTACATGCCAGCTACTCCGTGATGTCGCCACGCCTCTCGTCTTTGAGTCCGTCAACATTAATCTATCTTGGAGGCGACACTCTAGCTCAGCTCCCACCTTCCTTAAATCACTCAATTCCGGTCCTAAATTGGCCCAACACATCATTCATCTTTCTCTCTGTCTCCCCCAAAGCTTCCGGCCTTATCCCTCTCGTTTCGCTAGCGAAGCTAGAAAGAAGACGAGAGACGAGAGACTGGATTCTTTCGATGCCCTCTTCCTTGGAGCTATTTCATCTATGGTTTCGTTGAAATCGTTATTGTGAGTTTTGTAGGAATTTGAGGAATGTAATTGATATTGATGACGCGTTTGGCCACAGTTGGATGAGTGACGGGGAGTCGGGACCGCACTATGCTAAGCTGATGTTTGAACTGTTCGGAAATCTACCCCTCCTGTCCAAGCTGAAGATACACGGTTACGGCAACTGGGACGTACCCTTGTCTCCATTTCGTCACATTCGACATATCAGCTTTCTGGGCCAAAGAAGCAACGAACTCATTACTTTCCTGGGCTACAATCCAGACATAGAAATTATAGATGCTTTCGTCTGGAGCCGGAGCATCGACGACGACCAAAGTGGATCAATTTCATGGTTGTTTAGCTGTTTGCCTACGGGAACGTACAGTACGGTGAAGACACTGAGGATAGGCGGTGAAATGCTCCGCCAGTTATACGCATACGAAATCCCAAAATTCATACCTCATTTGCGTCACCTGGAGAGCTTGACCACGCTTATTAACGTACCCGATGTATTGTGGGACGGATTGCAGGAGCATGGAATATGCTTGGTGTCTCTCTCATATCACGAGCCCACTTTGGCGTTATTGTCGTATCTCTCGTCCTATACAGGGCTTCGTGAACTCTCACTTAACATGTCGTCAGACCCGACCAATGGCACTCTCCATATTGCATCCCTTCTTCCTGCCGTCATCACCTTGAATTCTTCGTCGTTGACGACAGTTCGCATTGTGCCCTGCCATAGCGGAGCATGGTGCTTGGACCATCCTATGCTAGATGCTTTGGCCCTTTGCCGTGGTCTGAAGTCATTACATGTCTGCGCTGACAAAGCGAGAACACGAGTAGAAGAAAACAATGTGATTGTGAGTCCCTCACTTCGTCCCAGAAATGATCGGTCCGACGGCTAATTGTGTTTGCAGGATAGATTATTACAAGCTTTCCTAGCATTGTGGCCGAATCTCTGGGATCTTCAAATAGATGCAGTGTCTCGTTCCTATGGATTTGAAGCAGTGAGAACGACCGCAAGTCAAATCCATAGGCGCATTTTAGCCTTGCGGTTCGCGCCTCTATCACCTGAAAGGCCTAAGGTGCACGTATCATCAGATTTTGCCGCATATTCGGTGATAATCCACGATCAGAAAAACAATATTCACTCGTTCAAAGTGCAGTATTTGAGGCATTATGGGGAGAAGGAATCATGGAGGAAATACAAATTCTGGAGGCGATCCGATAATACCAATGATGATTGATTTATAATTCCTACAGTACTTGTATCTTTTCTTTCTTGTGATCAGAATAACTAGTTGTTGGATTAACAAGCAGGAGCTCCGTCGTATTCCGCCGGCAGGGATCGATACCTCTTTATGTCGGGATGGATTATATGTACGGAATGCAAACTGTCTAGCACCCTCACCGCATTTCCGCTTATCGCTACGTGGCTGTGTGAGGGTGAGTATCTACCTATATTACTTCGTTTACCTTACTGATTGACACCTATAGTCTACAACATAGCAAACTGCGTATACTATTAGATACTGTGAATTATACACCGCGTTTCCGCTTATCGTTATGCTGTGTGAGGTCTACAAAATAGCTGACTGCATATACTATTAGGTCCTAAGAACAAACACGTGTCACTTTCTTATAGTAGTTGCCTTGCACAGATTGATCGTACAAAGCTACCATCGGAATGTAGGTTTCTCTGTTCAAGGATCATTTACCGAATCCCCATACGAGCTTTGGTCAAGGCCAAAAGTTTGCCTGGGAACGTTTCCGGGCCGGCTGTGTTTATTTAAAGACAGGCTCGTGTGTTCCGTGATTGAGACCCGGACCGCAACAACTATTGCCGGTTATTGGTGCTTGTACCCTCTCTCTTGGACCTCGCGAAATCGTTCCACCGATTACTTACAGACAGAAGGATGCGAAATGAAGACGAATGTTGCCCTCTGATGATGGTACCAATTCCCGAAGGCTAAGCATTATTTCTGGTAAGCGAAACACAATTGGTGAGCAAGACAAAGAATTGATCGTCTTGTATTTTCTGGATCTTTGTTGCTAGGGAAATCACAAAAACCGAAAAAAGGAAGTAAATTTTACGAGGCCTGCGGCTAGCATCGTAGTGATTGCCGGCAATTCTCCGATACTTATTCGTCCATTGGCTCGGTTGATTATTGGGCAACCTTTGTTCCTTCTTTACGATGCTGCTTTCATTGCCGAACGAACTGCTGCAAATTATCGCTCTCGAGGTAAATCCAGCCCTCTCCTCATACTAAAATACGTTGAAGAGCACGCACCAGGCAGATGAGAGATCTCGCAAGCGGCTTAGACGAACCTGCAAGATCTTAAGTGATCTTTGCACCCCTCCTGTTTTCAGGTCCGTCAAAATGTACATCTCGTGGGACGGTCGCTGGACACCCTTGGCTCTTCTCTTTCTTACGGCACTCTCTTCTGGTCTAGAATTGGCACGACACATCAAACATCTTTCTGGGTTTCTTTCAGAGAGCAAAGAGCTTAACGATGCTGCTTCCTCTTCCATCAGCGATGCCAGGACCAGAAAGAGAGAGGAAGACGTCAAGCTCTTCAACCGTCTTTTTGTTGATGCTATTCTATTGATGATGTCGTTACAGTTGCTCTCGTTGGAACGCCTTGAAGACGATGGGAGGTGGAATGGATAGATTGTCTCGTCTAGCTGCGGAAACGTGCGTTCTATGTCTACCCTGCCCCTAAACGGACATATGCTACGATCTGAATCTGCCTCCGCCTTCTCGCACCTACGCTCCCATCGTGAGTCTAAGATAACTTCTTGCGGATTCTGAAGCATGTTAACTCGCGGCCTACAGCCTAAATAGTATTGATGGGTCGGCCCTAGCCAATGATGGGTATGATATTCAAACGTTTTGGCGACCTCTCCCAGCTTTCCAAGCCACAGATGTGTAGTTATGGTTCCTGGAGTATGCCCAGCGCAGACGAGAGCCTTTGGCGCTGCTAACATAAGGTCACTATTGGACTGCATGACAGTGAACCCCGAAAGTATGGAATCTGGAAGTTCTGAGGCGCGAATGCAGAGATTATCGATATTTCTGGCGGCTCGAAGGAGCCTGAGGAGGCGTATGAAATTTGGATTGTCATGAAGTAAATTGTTAGAAATATTCAGATTTGTCAAGGAGGCTGAGAATGCATCTATGTTTGGGAAGTGGGAAAAACAATCTTCGGGGAATGTGAGAAGGAGAAAAGTAAGTGATGGGGCATGCAGAGATTGGAAGATGTGAAAAATGGCACCATCGGGAGATTGAGGCTTTACTTTAGCATTGATACTTCGAACCGAAAGCATCGAGATATTCCAATGTGAAAGCCATTGTGCCTTATGGCAATACAGATTGAAGGTTTCGACGGACTTCTGCTGCTCCATAGCATCCATCTGTGGCTATTCAGGCATATTCAGTCAATAAAGACCATGAAAGATGTAAATGTCGCAGGGGTCGGCATAGACAATGGAATAGAATTTTCAAAGTTTCAGGGCTGACTAAAATGCATTAACGCGAACATACCGGTCTTGGGAATATTTGGAAGTATTAATTTCAACTGTCAGGTCTTGCAAATGAGGAAAAGGGTCCTCGCTAAATTCTTGCGATAAGGTGGTATTGCTTTTATTGGAATTCCTTCCATAAGTGCATGCTGACCTCCAATATCGCCAGAGCAGGATGCTGGCGGAAAGATTTGTAGACTTGCGTATGAATTCCAAGGAACACGATCGTGGCTCAGAGACTCTGGTGGTCTGCTCTTCACCGTGACGCTGTTCCAACCATCGACACACCAGAAGAAATTTTAGTGGTACAAGTCACCCGGCAGCATGCCCATGGGGGTAAAGATGATTTTATGATTTGGCGTCTGAAACTTCAGCTGCAAGCAGGTATTTTTCGAAGCGGGGAACTTTAGTAAGCCCTCGTTTCTTCGATCGGCTTTTCGAGCCCTTTCAGCCATTTTTCTCCGTTACTTATGGTGGTCGTTAACGTTAGCCTTTCAGTGTGCGACGGTGGCCCATTTTGCTGCAATTGCTCGGCAACGTGAGGAGACCGAAAAATATAGGGATCTGGGAGGGACAATCTTACCGGATGTGCATTGGACGCGTGTTTGGACAGGCTATAATTCGTCTTATAATTCCGGGGACATGCATTACTTAGTAGATAGACAGTACCTATTTTTTTCTTTAGCGGACTCATTATCTTCTTCAAGGCATTTTTCAGAGTGTTGTAAAGGTCTTAGGTAGAAATACGCAGTATTTAAAGAATGGGAGGGGGTGGAGACGATGAGCGCGCGACAACCTGCAAGTCTGTGACAAGGCGAGTATTTAAATAGTTTTAAGGTCAAAATTACGCATGTGCATGCCATAACGTCACACCATTTCATGGACTCTTTCGACCACGACAATCGACAACCACCACGACGATGAAGGCGAATCCACGTCTACATGAATGCCCACCATATTGATTAGCGCCCTTACTAGTGGGAGCGTAGGTGGGAGAAGGCGAAAGCGAATTCGGGCTGTAGCACGTGACTGTTTAGGCCAGGGTAGACGTAGTTTTCCCGCTTCATAGCCAGATCCAGACTACCCATCCATCCACCTCTTAGACCCTACAAGGGGTTCCACTAGCAGATGTGACACGTGAACTGTGCCTCATCCGATTGGTTGACCTCGCACCATCATGTCTCTTCTAGTGTTACCTGCAGACCTGTTGGAAAAGATTGTCATTAGCGTGAGCCGGAGTCCTGAGCTAATTATAGTTCCTTACTCTTCTTTATAGACAAATCATCGCACTACCAGCAGCAGTCAAATGATCTGACTGATATGCAGAACTGACTCTCTGCGATGTTGCCACACCTGTCGTCTTTGAATATTTTTGTATGCATTTTACGACGATGGAAAGGGATAAATCTCACGCTTGCTCAAGGAGCTTTCACAGGACCGACGAAAGGGCAGATTCATCCGAGCCCTCTACTTCTGTACATCCTCCGCCAGCTACAGACCTAATTTAAATGGTCTTCGGGATGTGTTATCATCGCTGAAGAACAATACCACATTTTTTGAGCGCATAGGGAAACTTTTTTTGGCTGCTATTCCGCAGATGCAAGCTTTGCAAAGTTTTTAGTGAGTAAAATTTGTTCGAGTTCCTGGACATCTATTCAGCATTGCAGTTGGGATACTCCAGGAAAAATAATGATGCGTTCGAACATAATGGACCAAATTATTCATTCGCTAAGCAATCACCCTCATCTCCGTTTCGTTAAGATATCAGCATTTGGAATCCAGCAGGATATCCCTTGCGCACCCTTCCGTGGCTTGACCCATTTGACCATTAATGGACATGGTTCCCTGGATTACATTCCCGCCATCATCGCCAACAGTCCTAGTCTATTCAGGCTCGAAGTAGTCATCTATCGTTACGACCGTCATTCCCCGTCACACTTTCCTGTGCTCTCTCTTTTCTGTTCGTTCCTGGAGGGAACGCATAGCTCTGTGCAGAAAGTGATTCTCTCAGGTGATTACCTCAGTCTGGAGCCATCAACCGTCCCCGCCCTTATCCCACATTTTCGGAAGCTATCGAATTACCGCCTACCAGTTGGCTTTGATGTTCCCGACGAATTCTGGAATGCCTTGCTTGACGCAATGGTGTTTCTCCATTGTGTGTCTTCAATCCCAGGTCTACAACTGCGCGATTCGTTCTTGAATTATCCTGGAGCTTATCGTGGTTTGAAGGAGGTACATCTGCGACTAGGGCGAATAAATGCCCAAGGCGTACAGGACGAAGGCCGTGCACGATTCTTTCTTCGTCGCATCATCCCGATGCATTCGTGGAGTTTAATAAACATCCTGGTGCAAACCGAATATGCAGGATGCTGGCGCTTTGATATTCCCATGCTCGAAACTCTACTACTGTGTACCAATCTTGCGTACGTCGGTATAAGTGTCGACCGGGATAGAGCACGAGTGAAATATAACGACAATGTCATTGCAAGTTTTCTCTTCATTGGCGTTCCTTTCATATATTTGACGGTGCGGTCATAGACAAAACTACTGAATAATCTGCCACAATGGCCTTTTCTGGAAGCGCTGAACATCGGGGCAGCCGTACCACGGTCCGTTCGCCCATTCCAGCCGATAAACCTCCCATGAGGGTTGTTTGTGTCCGCGTTGTGTGTTGCATCACCGCTTTCCGGTGCAGAGACCCAACAAGTCAGATGCGCAAGCTGCAGAACTGTACAGACTTTCTGCCTGGCTTCCGGCTTGTTAACTGGGATCCTGTCAAATATCAGGATTATTACTTTATACGCTTGGGTATTTCCGATGCAGCTATGCGTGTCATAAAAGCGACACGAAATCTCGCAGAGATTGGAAGAGTGAGTGAAGACGACGAATAATGATAGGAACTACAATATGAATATCTCGCTGCGTCATACGTATACACCTCTGAAAGCAATAATTTCGTGCGGTCGAAAAACAGTACAATATCTATGTCCACAGTTACAGCTACAAAAGTCCAAGTCCATACTAATCATGATCATAGAATATCTCTACACATTCCGAATAGCATCTCACAGCACAGCGCCCAGCACCTTTCCATCCGGAGTCATTGACCTATCTGGACATCTAACAAAATACCTATCCACTGCTTTGATGAACCTCTCCTCATACTCCTTGGGAGGAATCACCGTAACCTCTCCCTTCTCCCGCCCAGGAAGATTCAGGTTCTGCTTTGCCTTGCTCTCGATAGTCTTTGCAAATGTATAACTGCCTGAAAGGTTGTTAGCCAGGATGAGAAAATTAAAATGGATGAAACAAACCTATGGTATCAACCAAGCCGACCACCAGCAGTCGCTCAGGCCCTTCTCCAACTCCCAACAGCAGAGAATAGTCCATGATATTACCCCTCGTCAAAAAATCTGTATCCCTCTGTATCGCCTCTCTCAGCATCTTCTTCGAGTGTGGATCAACCAATATCGTCTTTTCACGCTGCATGTCGATCCACTCCCCGTCAAAAAGTGTCTTGCCTTTATTCTCCTTCCCTTTACGTTCAACGTCCTCCTCCGATGTCGTGACCGGCTTCGACCTCCGACCCTTCATTCCCTTCAGATCAAACATCTTGAGCCCACTAGCATAGCCATAGAAAAGGTTCTCCATGACAACCAAATCCGCTCGGTCTCCGCCTGGCCCCTCGACGGAATACACGCCGAGCATCTTCACCATTGTACTCTCTCTTCCCGAGGTATTGTTGATATAGGCAACGTACTCGGGCGCCAAGGAGAGAAGAACTGGTCTGCAGCAACATTCCATGAGCAGCCCTGAGGATACAGAGATATACTCACAGATCGGCCACCCCCCACTTACTGACCAGCTCTTTCATTATATACCGCCCGTCAGCTGTGCGCCAAAACCCGACATGACTCTTGCCTCCTTGTGCTTCCCAGCCCTCCGTCCGGCACAAGCTCTTGATGTACTCGCCCATCACTCCACACCGCCTTCTTAGCTCCTCGAATTCTCGAGCATAGTACACGGTCACACTCCACTTCTTCACCACCCCACTCGTCCCTTTCACCGACAGATCGCATCTCACATGCGGACGTTCGTCGATGCCCGCAGCGTCGCCTAAGAGGCGAACACTCTTCAATGCATTCATAAAGAATGAGCCTTCTCTTTCCCTGTTACCCAATGTCGGCACTTCAAGCATGTCCTTTGGCGGTAGAACAGGGCCAACAACTCCTTCCTGTTTCGAAACCACGACACTGGAACTACCGACACTGATCTGACTTGCAGGCCTGCTGCATTTCCCGGCTCCGTTCTTCTCGTCACCTATCTTTCCCTTCCCCAATCCCGCCAAGCTTCCAAATCGACCGCTCATTCCTCCTACACCCATCACCAGCCCAAGGCCTACACCGACTCCCTTCCTACACACGTGCAGTTCATGATCTTCCAAATGCCACTCTGGTGCGAGCGAAGAACCACGAAAGACGGCAGAGAAGAATGATGCGGTCGACGACGACGTGGACACAGATATGGCAGGAGAAACGGCGGATGGTTTAGAAGTAAACGAGGATGGCGGTTGGTAAGATGAACTTGGAAGTGGTCGTAAAGGTGGTCGAGTAGGTTGTCCGGGGCTGGACATCGTTTCAAGCTCGCGCTGATATTTCGGAGAACTGGAAGGGCGTGACGTCAGTACGAGAACTCAGAAGCAGAGTAGATTCAGAGGGAAAAAAGCTCCGTCCAACGTATCCGCAGGCAGCCGCCACAAGGAAGCCGACGTACCTCAAGCACCATGCAATAACACTCCCCCAATCATCCTCTTTAACAATGACATTGCTCCCCGCCAAGACATGGCTCCTCTGCTCCCACCAAGAAGGATCCAATGTTATCTTTCCAGTTCCCGGCTTATTGGCGCCCCCATCGTCTGCAGTCCTCGATGATCCCTTCGAAAGCGTCTTGAACAAGTTCTTATCCCTTTTCTCCCGCCATTCAGTCTCTTCAAGCGCATGTCTCGCCCCCTTCAGGAATCCTCGTCGAACATCATTGAGCCTCCCCACGGGCGTACGCACTAACTCCGCGTATAAAGCCTGTTCTGTACGATGAAATGACTCCCGAAGGTCCGGTATCAATTTCTTTGTCTCTGTATCGTCGGCAATAGAAGGAGTTGCGGAAAAGTGCCCAGACGTCTTGACGTCTTGATCCTGCATCCCCGAAGGTAGCCCATCAACCGATACGAGCTCCTCGAATTCAGTATCGTCGTGGTGAACCCACTCGGACGGCACTCTGGGAAGAGCCTTCGACCGGGTCCACTCGTACTCGTCATCCGAATGCTAAAATAAGTTTCATCGTGAGCAAAAATACAGAAAGAAAACACGGAGAGTAAAGAATGGTTTCATCGAAGAACGAACAGATCCAACAGATCTAGACCGTAAAAAAAGACCGATTAATACCCACCTCAGCTTCAATCGCTTCCAATAAATCTAATCTCGTTCCTATGCTCTCCCACCAAGCACGAATCTCTCGTCGTAGCTCAATCTTCTCCAGGTTATCATCGTCTTCACCCTTCTCTTTCGAGGAAAATGAAGATCCGCCATTGGAAGCATCACTTGCGAGAACCTGAACGCGCGGTACCCGGACTGTATAGATCCCACCCAGTTCTTGCGTCCAGAAGCATACCTCCTTCCCTTGGCATTCAAAGGTGTATCGTATCTTGGCCAGGGCCGGACAGGAGCATATCGTCGGTAAAGGCGGGCGATATATGAGTAGTTCGAGGAACTTTGAGAATGATAGTAGCCTGTAAACAAGTAAATCTGGTCAGCGAGTGAAACCGAATGCGAAACCAAAAATATAGATATAGGTGTTTGCCATGTTGACATACGTTGACCGTGATACGACGAAGATAATGCATAAAGAATCTCCGAATTGAAAGGTGATGGAAGAGAGGGCAAAGAATGATGAGGTGATTAGAATTAACTACTGACCCAGCAGTCCCAAGACTTTTCTTCTCAGCCTTCATGCCGCATGTGGCACAGCTCAGGCGCAGGGAGGGCTCCACATCTTCGCTATCCTGACTCCTATCCTCTTTCTCTTCGTCGACAACCAACCGATCTTCTGAAGAAGGATAAACGGTCTCTACTTCAACCTTTGCAAAGACACAGATGCCCGCATGTATCCACTTTCTTGTAACCGGGTGTGGGATACTTCCTTCTTTCCCACGCAATAAATCCCTGACGACCTCCACCACTCTGCGATCTCTCTGTCCATAAAACCGAGCGTGCTCTTCTTTGTCGTCCTCAAGGTATGTCAGTCCCTGCATCTGGACCCATTCGTCGATGCCTGCCGGTCGCGAAGAAGGAGGGAACGTAAGACCCGGACTGGTTGATAGAAGTGAACGCTGATTCATAGTGGATTGTCGCGTTGATGGTTTGCGGTCGCGGTGCCGGATATGCTCGTTGGGCTGTTCTTCGGTAACAGAAAGCGAATGCGAGTGTCGGTGAGAGAGCAGCCGCTTCAGCCTTGGCAGTGGTGCATCCTGCAAGCTCTTCGTGGGCGTTAAGTCCAAGGATCCGCCCCATAGTTTCTTGGTACCCAGTGGTCCAAGGCTTTTACCAGAGCTAATACTTCCAAACCATGAGCGTATAGTATTGGGAATAAATGAATTGCGCCTTGATGAACCCGAGTCCATTTCCACGGGTGAGGAGGTCATACGTGGAGGGGTAATAAGCGAAGGGATCGGTGTTGATGACGGGAAACTGAGCTGCACCCCACACCCCCGCAAGAAAGCTTGCTCCAGAAGAAGCGAAAGATGAAGATAAATCGCACAGCTGATTCGATTCCGCCATATATCTTTGTCTGACTCTGGATTCGAAGTCATGACTATGAAAGTACCGCCGACACAGGGTCCTATAGCCGGAAATTGAGATAAACAGAGTACTGTCATGATATCAACGAACCTTCGGTTTCCGCATTATCTCTAACTTGGTCTGTTCCCGCAGCTGCTGAAGAATTACTTGTTCGAGCACGATTGGCAGAATCTACGAGCGTCAAAGTGAGGAAATGTGGACGACGAATTGACAATGACGTACCTTCTTTTCCAAATAATATCTGCCCATCCCAGATACCTACTTGAAATTTCACCGTCACTTTGTTCTGCAAACGAGTCCTGGTAGCGGCGCGAACAATATAAAATCCATAATCTTCAGCTGACTCTGGTTGTCGGCGCTCGATGCGAAAGTGAAACAGGAACGTCGGCGTCGTGGAATTTGACGCAAGACATCCACCCCGGTTCTCTTCGATAGACCTGTCCAAGGCGGCATCCTCAGTAACTCCCGGATTGGAAGGCAAGAGCAACGAGTTCTCCATCGTCGTCAACGCCAGCAACACCACTCGTCCCATATCATCCAGCACCGCGTCAATAACTCCGGGCCCTACTCCAAGGTATTCTAGCACCTGTCTGCGATGCGTCCTCCCTTCTATCCATAGCTCTCCTATTTCGTCGTTGGTGTCAGGATTGCCGTCATTGCAACTGGAGTCCTTGTCGATAGTCACTGAAGAGGGTGTTGGGGTCGTCGATGGCAGCGAGGGTAAAGGTTTCTGGTGGGAGTTCATCCGGGCATGGATCCACCGTTGTCGTCGTCGTTGCGGTTGTCGGTCTTGGTGGATGAAAGGACCATGAAATGAATGTGACGTCACATGCACGTGCCTGGTGCTGAAAGTATTATTTAAAATAAATAAATAATAAAACGCGACTGTCCAAACTCCACTCCGTGCTTGTCAGACAGAGAACGCTTCGAGAATGCTGCCCCCCTCCCCCCCAAAAATAAACAGGTGCTATCTGCGTTTCTAATCCATACATGCATGTATTTACGAGACAAGTTCTAGATGCCGGAACCCCTCGTAGGGTCTGAGAGGTGGAGTGGCTGGATGGATAGTCTAATCTGGCTACAAGCGGGAAAACTATGTCTACCCTGCCGTAAACAGTCACGTGCCACGGCCCGAATCCGCCTTCGCCTTCTCCCACCTACGCTCCCAATGCATGCATATCTTGCGAAATTAGTCCTCTCCTAGATCTGCCTATTTTTTTGCTCGTCTTCGCGTAGTAGCTGTACTGCTGCAGAAAAATCGTAGTCCATCCCATGATGAAAATTCCATCGTTTATGGGCCATATCTATGTTGACAAAAGAAGGACGTCAGAGCTGTCAATGCAAATCACGGAAACCAGCTACTGAAAATCTTACTCCTCGAAAAAAGATTATCTTTCTTTTGACGCAAAGGTCCCGTAAAATCATCCTATTTTTACATACTCACAGATTTGAACATAAGCCAGGCCGTGGCTGATTCGTTGCCATCCAGGGTCCATCATTTTGAAATGGATCTAGTTGGGAAGCCTCGGCAGACAGGTCGGTTTCATTCCGAGTACCAGGCCACTGGACTTCTGGGATCTTCTGGGTTGGTTGCTCGCGACCTCCCGCAAATCTCTGTATCGCCTTTTTGCCCCTCTCCTGTTCCCATCTCTTGAGTCATGTATCAAAATTTCACGCTATACAGTTCAGATGTGATGTGCTCCTACGGCCTCACAGCTACTCATTCCAAGAGAACATATTTTCGCTCGACACTACCAGCATCGCGTCCCAGATCCGCATGAGATTAAGCGGCAGGCCTGGGTACTGCACGGAGACATTGCAGAGAATTTGGCAAGTCAAACAAATTGATGGTATTGTGGAAAAAAACATGATATGGTACATCTAAAGCAAACTTACCTCTGCCACAATCATTTCAGCAGTTCTTCTGATGAGGACGTGTTGGGATTTTGCCGGAAAGTTCTAGAAAGGGAAATCCGACATCATGCCGAGAGTTGATGAGTAAGCTCGAGAGAAAGAGAAAGTTGTAGTAAATTCTAGATATAAGCCTGGAGAGTATAAATACAAGCTCTATAGGAGCTGCAGAATAACAAGTTCATTTTATCTGGCCTTACCAGCCTGGAGTCTACCCTGCGCAACACCCTGGATTTCCAACAGGACGTGATAGCACAAACCGAACAAATCAAATTTGACTAAATAATAATTTCACGAAGCTAGGTAGTATCCATCCACGTGATAAGGCCATCTTGATCCCGACCAACGAGGTCCATGTTATCGTTACCGCCAGAACTCCTAGGAAAGATAATTTCCGAGGTAATTCTTTTTCTAGGTAACTGATTAAATGCATCTAAATCGAACCAGGCTGCTTTAGCTGACCGGAAACGACTGCGGTCCACATGTAAACTCTTTTCCGCAATCGCCACACCATTAATTTTCGAAACTATCGCTATCGACTTCACCAAGATGACTCAATCGAAAGCTGTCAGATTTCTGAATAACTAACTGGAGGCAAACAACTGATCAGATATGCCAGAACCATCATCTTCAGGTCCACCGCCACTCGGCGCAAGAAAGTCCTCGATCGGCTCTGGTCTTCCATGAACATTGCCCAGAAGAATGAGATACCTGGACAGAGCATAGATGAGCCGCTTCTAGTTGCTGTGTCACATATGCAGTTGCTACGCAAAGTTGTGTAAGCGGTGTTATCGTTCCTTGATTTCTTCAATTGTTTACGATCTGCCATAGCTGGAACTAGTTTAATCCTGGAACTATGGAACCTGAAACAATACCTAAAATTATTCTACGCCTCATCAATCTTCCCTTTTTGTCTGAACTATCTATCAGTCAGTTTTGACCAGAGCATACCATACCTTTTGGTCCATTCCACAACCTCAGAAGTCTTACCATTCACGGACACATCACGATTGACGATCTCTCCTCCGTTATCGCCAATAGTTCACATCTTGTCCAACTCTGTATCCATTATTATCAAACATGCCGTGGCGACAACACTCCCATTCTACTGCTTATTTCGTTCTTCAATGCCTTCCCGCAGGGCAAATTCAGTACCCTCCAGATTCTAGAATTAAACAGTCATCATATATCTCTACGTCCATCTACCATTCCATCGCTGATCCCGCCCCTGCGACAGCTCACGAATTTCTCTGCTTCCAGCTTTGTCGTACCGGCCGTGTTTTGGGATTACCTTCGTGATGCCAAAATACATCTTAAAGGTCTATCACTTAGTCATCATGCAGGAGACACTATGTTATTGCATTACTTATCCTCTTTCACTAGTTTGCAACAACTCGCCGTTTCCTTGCATCGTTCGGTGGATTACAGCGGATACCTCCAGCTCCGACATTGATTCATGTATGTAACCGAGGTCTATTCCCACCTCCTGACCAAGCTCCGTATTACATCGGTTGCTCCGTGGGAGTGGTGCTTGAGCGAGCTCATGATGTGCCACCTTGTATCATGCATTCATCTCGAGAGTATCACTGTTCGTGTCGAAGACAGCTAGAGTGAAGGGCAACACGAACGTTGTTGTGAGTGTCACTCTGATGTAGAGTACTCATAAGATTGACATCCAATAATAGCAACAGCCTATATACCATCCGCATCACCCAAAATCCTTAGAAAGCTATCCGCTCCAGCTGAAGCCTGATACTATATAGGCGTAGCTGCAATCTCCCAGCCTGATGTTCTGCGTTTATTTCCTGCGATCCTACACCGAGAACAATGTGACATATTTACATGGTACAAAGAATACACATACACGTCATGTTCGCGAGGCTGGCGTTTGAGAGGAAAGAAGTGCCATGCGAGAAGAATGGAAGACTAAGTGGATTCCTACCTGCCAGTCGATCTAACACCCTAAGTGATTCCGAACTACGGTAATAAGTTGAATATTTTATGTCATTCAGAATCATCACAACCTCCACGAGTGTCTAGAGACTAGTACATGCAGTCCGCAAGAGATTCAAAGTCCAAATTGAATCATAACCAAGGATCCATCACCTTTAAGCTCTCCCTTGAGTCATAGCCTCATTCATCCAGGCCCAAAGATAACAATTAATTAACTACACATGTATCCGTTCAGTAAACAACGAGGATTTAATGGCTGATAGTGGCCTGCGCACCACGCTCAAACCGCCACGTCTGGTGCAGACCGTTCCACTTGGTCCAGAGCATAATCGGGTCTCCTGGAACGGAATCTCGGTAGTTCCACAAGTCAAAGTTGTACGTAGTGTTTGGGGCAAAAACCCTGTTCGTGACGAGCATGAGTGGGCGGCGACGATGTTGTTCTACAAGTAAGCGCTTACCGGAACGTGGTCGGATCGATCTCGTCGTGCCAAATGTGCCACTCAAATGGCTCAGCGATGGCTAAGAGCTTGGTACCATTGCCTGAAGAACCGTCAAGCCCAAGGTATTGTTGCGAAGACACTGAACGGAAAGTCCAGGAGCGACCGGTCCAGGTAAGGATCCACTATCTTCGCTTCAGCAAGGATGAAAAGAAATCCAGTAAAGGAGTATACCTGTTGGTTAGCGCCGTTGTGGTCGGGATATCCAATTACTATCCAGTATAGATAAGATCGGAATACGAAGGATAATCAATCAACTTACTGGCTCTGTTATCAACTCCAGAGAGGTCTAAGACTGTCCCAGATTTGCGTTTCTTATCTTGTACGTGGAACCAGATTCGACCGACATAGCTGGAGCGGTGGCAGAAGAAACGACCGTGAGTGAAGGTGGCGATAGGATGAACGATTGCTCTTTTATAGCAAGGCACCACCTATGTCACCAATCGATTACACTATGACGATGGCGAGGTTATTCGGACGTCATACAGCGCCACTCCAAGCACTAGAATCAATGGACAGCGATGATAGAGTGGGGATTGAGAATGGTGTTAGAATCTTTTTTTTTTGTTTTCAGCACCTGATTAACCCCAACAAGTAAGTTAACTAATAAGACACAATGGAAGTACAGGCCCTCAGGATCCTCTCTCCCTCTTGTTCCAGTCCCTCCGCTCTTCTGAGTTCCCCTGGTGTTTTGGCATGTAATGTGGAGTAGAGTAATGGACATGTATGGTACTTTGCACCCCCATGGTGGACTAATTGATTAGTTTGGTTCTGCAGTTGGCTGAAGCCGTGAGGTGCTTTGTGAGCATGTCTTGAGTGCCAGCTGGGTTGGTCATATTCCATGGTGTGGTGGGTACATGGCAGCTATCCATGCTCATCTGCTGTGTCACCTTCATCTTTTTCCCACCACTCTCCCTCTTCTTCTGGCTCTGGGGTGAGCCTCTCATTTCATAGTTGTCCCATCCAAGTGAGCACTCCTGTGTTTTCCATGAACTTGCTCAGTGTTGTGATTCCTTCCTTGGTGCCAAGGATGTCCAGTAGGTACATGGTCCTTGACATGTTCTGAAGGGTCCCTCATTGCTCTTTGTAGAGGGGGCATTCACACAGGATGTGCTCCTGTGTCTGAAACATCTCTCCACAAGAGCAGTCAACATCCTTACTTGCCACAAATTGTGAGTAATACTTGCCTACATATCCATAGCCTGTTCTGCACTGGAGAACTTGGCTGAATATCTCTATTTTTGCTGTGAGGTCTATGAGGTGCTGTGTTGGCTTCAGTGACAGTGGTATTCTGTTTGCCATTGCATGGCATTCCCATTTAGGCCTGGCCTCCTATACCTTTCTCCACTCTTCTAGTGTTGCTGACTTTGCCTCCCTTCTAGCATTGGCTCTCATTCTGCCCATAGCTTCTGTTGTTTTCTCTACTTCTCCATCTGTTGTCAAGTTGCTGTATGACTGAGTTTCAGATGCTCAGCTTGTTCAGTCTCACCATGGCTTGCCTTGTACACTGGTCTAGGTATAGCCAGATTGGTGGTATCAATGTTTTGATTTTAATGGCTTCTATTGGCATGGTGTGGAACACTATGGCTACTTTGCATAGTGCTTTTTGCTGTACCCATTCCAGCTCTTTTTCATGTGTTTTCTTCCCTGTTGTAGAGGATTTGCACCCTATGACTATTGTACCCTTACATTACCCCTTATTTTTCATTGACCTTTCTTTTACCTTACATTGTTCCTCAGTTATCTTTCTCTTGTTTACCCCCTATGCCACTCTAGATACAGTATAAATACCTAGATACTTCATACTGAAGGACATCCATCTTCTTCCCTCTTACTCACTCTCTTCTCTCAATATATGTGCATATTTGTTACTCTACTTACACTGTCCACCATGCTGTTGATGCATACATTAGGAATGGGCATACACATGCTATGTATAGTTGTCAGTATGTAAATGAACTGTATTGTCTCATACCTAGATAAACAGAAGTATGATACATAAGTAATATAAGATATATTAGAAATGTCTATAGCTCACCTCAGTCTCAACACATTCTAGCATAAACAGACTGAGGAAAAGAGAGGTGCATCAATTGATGTACCATAAATAGGCTAGCAAATAATAGAGCCACTCTTGGTGTATCCCAAAAACAATCAGATAACAACACTTTTTCTCACTGAGAGTCTCCTCCTCACATCAAATGTTAACTATCACAACCCCATGAATCCTCTGAAATGAACAAATGCTTCAGGTTATGAAGTCTTTATGAAGCAGTCAGCAAGATTATCTTTGATGTTGACATAGGACACAGCAATTTCTTTGCTTTTCATGCATACCTGGGTAAAGTGATATTTGATGTTGATGCATTTGACACATGCATGCAGGGAAGAATCTTCAGAGAGATTAATTGCACTGTTATTATTGCAAAGAAGTGATGTCAGCCTCTCCTGGATAAAATTGATGCCATGAGGCAGTGCATGGAGCCAGATAGCTTTCTTCATAGCTTCACAGGAGGAGATTATGACTGTCTGCTGTTTGCATGCACTTCAGGAAACTATGCCAGATCTAAATGAGAAGCAATATCTACCAATACTATGATGAATATTAAGGCAGTTCACCCAATCTGAATCAGTGAATCTGATGACTTTCACAATATTTGAATGGACACCAAGATGAAGTTTCAAATCTCTGGTACCCTTGAGATAATGAACTACTCAAACTGCTTCATTCCAATAGGCATATGAGTAACTGTCAAGGAAACAGGATAATTTTTGGACAGCATAGAATATGTCTGGATGCGTTCTGACTGTGAGATAGATGAGAGAACTGACTAGTGAATGATATAGCAGTTTCTAGAGTTCAGCTCAATCTTCTGGTGAAAGCATAGAGGGATCATGTCAATAGAGTTTGAGTCCTGCATCCATGGGAATCAAGATTGGGTGCACATCTGCTTGACCAAATTGAGATATAATTTGGTCAATGAGTGCTGTTTGTAATAGAGCAATAGTGTGATCTTCACAGTTTCAAGATATGGCAATGCTGACACAGAACTTCACTTCTCTAAGGTCTGAGATCATCCACTTTTCTTTTATCTTCACCTTGAACTTCTCATTCTTTGCCTTTGAGCTGGCTACAGCTAGAAAATCATCAACATGGACTGCAGCAAGAATAGTGCCAGTAGCTGTTTTTTTGGTGATATATGCAGTATACTGCACAGAGACAAGTGAAACCCCATGAAGTCATTGCTTTGTTCATTCTTCTGTTTCAGATTCAGCCACTCTGTTTCATACAATACAGTCCTCACTGCAATTTTCGCATGAAGGATCAACAACTTATATTTAAATATAGCTGGGTAAGGGATACATAGCTCTGTCTCAGGAGTATATCAAAATCGTTGGTTGAAGAGACTGGCCAGTGAGAATGAACTGTTATAGGATGTCCTTTATGACATATAATTTATTCTATCATCAGTGTGCTCACCGCCGTCTATCTGCATATACCTAAGTAGAGAATGTCATTCTATCGGTACATTGTAATATAAAGGTAAGACGAAAGAAGAAATCGAAAGAAGTGATTGGTGCTTAACAGTTATCGAACTCCATCCGATCCCCGTGGGAAAATTGAATTCTATATTGTCTGCCTCCCATTTCTGCAGCGCTCTGCATTGCTTCCTAATCCGAGTCTCTTCCGTGTCGACTCTCGTCACCTGGAGAACCTGCAATACCTTCATCCGCATTGTCCCAGCTATTATCATGAGAGGGACCTCCAGTACATTGTTCCTCTGTACTTCCCTGACTATATAAGCCTGAGCGATGATCATCTGAATGACCTCCGAAACGAAGTGAGGAAGCAACACTTGTGCTCCAGGAATCGTCGGGTCGTGCCTGTCCTGCCGCTACCCGGCCGACGACGAGTGTAGGAGCAATTCCCTAACTTGACTTGAATACCAAGGATTTTGATTCTGAAACAGAGAAAGGACGCACCCGCACCACGGCAGCTAGAGTGTCAAGATACTGCGCGGTTAAAGTCTCACGGGCAACAAAGATGACATATAGGAGCAGTGCGAAGGAATACAAGAAGGCAGATTCCACGAGAATTTCAATAGCGCCTCTGTATGTTTTAATACCTGTCCCTCCACGGTCAGCGCGGACAACGGTGATGATCCGGTATATAATAAGGAGAGTACATAGAATGTTTGTCGCCAGAACCAAGGAGAGGTATAGAATGACCCATGTGGCATACGGATCATATAATGTGGTACCCTGCAGGTTAGTCACATTATAAATATCGATCACATAATGATAGATATACATGACCTTGGCGACTCCATCATTCATCAGTATTCCCTGGGATGACATCAATTTTATGAGAATAACTGACCTGTCGCAACAATGGTGCAGAGAGTAGGGAGAAGCACAATTAACCATCGTTGACCCCAAACAGTCCAGCATCGCCAAATCTGCACGATCACATGAATAATTTAGTGCGTTCGACATGTGCAATACTTCAAGCCAGCTTACCATTAATATATCTGCAATGATCGTGCCAGTCGCACCAGCAATTTCAACCACTAACAGAGTTGGCAAAAATCCGTCCATTTTTTGCAAACCAAGGAACATTTCCCAAAAGCTCCATGCATTTCTGATGAATGCATAGTGCACAATCCACCATACAATAGAAAAGGAGATGACTTCGAAGATATAAAGGCATACAATGGCCAAGACCATGATTATTTGTCGTGGTCCGATCTGAAGGCACTTGGGAGAAGCTATTGCAACATGTCAGGAAATCTGAATGATCCAAACCACAGACATAACGAACACCGAAAGATGCTCCACAGCGAGATAATCAAGATTCCCGTGTATACTCCTGCAGTACAAGTGAGATTTTGTACCTGTTTTAGTGAAGGAAACATACCATCGCAAAAGGCATTCAAGATAGTTTTGTTCAGAAAGGCATCCATATTCCCAAAGACTGCTTGTATATCCTCGCTTGTCAGATCCGGGATATCCACCGTTACTGACATTGCTGTGGGAATGGAGTTGTGTTGTGGGACTCTCCGCTGATATCTCCCAGTAATAAATATGCAGAGGATGCCTAGCCCTCCAAGACTCCAACGAAACAAAACATAAAGATCACCAAACTTCCTGGAGATCTGAAACATACGTAATAGAAAGCAGAAAAATCAAGATGTGAGCGTTCATCAGATCAACCTACAGGAAGTACTGAAGTAGCAGTTTCATACAAGTAACCGTGTAGTGATCTTTGAGGCTAAGTAAAGCTATGAGCAGCAGAAAACTACGGAAGTACCTCAAAGAAGGTTGGGCTCTGATCTTAACCACTGTTATATTCGACACTGAGGTCCGAGACGGTTCTTCGCCATATCATCATAAGATCCACCTACTCGTACTCGATCACCGGTACAGTCAAAGAAGCGCATCTTACTTCAACAATATATGTATGTGTGAATCTGAGCATTTTTGAATGGTATCAAACCGCGGATAGTCGCAGAATAACAGAAACATTGTTGTTGCCGCAGACCGAGGCCTCGTCGCGTTGTTACGCTTGACAGCAAGAGAGGAGGCCCCTAACTGAGGAACAGGACAGCGTTATTTGCATCATCGTTATATGCATGAAGTACATACCCGGGGCACCTTACTATAACCATCTAAGGAGAATAGCGTTCAAGAGACATGGATATTGATAGCGTACTGCTCCAGAGAAAACTCTTGATTACGCATTAGCTTTACCATCGACCGGCAGACAGAATCATATCTTCAGAAAAGCCAGCTTACTCAGCCCAGCCAACACGTACGTCATGCTATAGGATTCGTCCGAGTCGGTCATCCGCATTTCGAGACAGTAGATCTATATTTACCATCTCTTCGATGTGAGTAAGTGCCGTCACTCCACATCCTCTGTCGCACAAAATGCCAAATCATGCCTCACTACCACTGAAATTGGTTGTTAGAAAACATTCCAATGGATGAAAGAGAAAAAAATCAGAAAAGGATCAAGAAGAACCCCTACAACATGCTTAACATCGTCGAATAAAATTCATCTCGTCGAGATAACTCAAGAGAACGGATTCAAGATAAAATTTAGAGGTCTTTCAAGCAGTACGAAGAACAGCGTATTTTTGCCTATGACTCTAGCTCACCGGAAGCTGAACAGTAAGAATGGGATATTATTGTGCAGTTGGTCGTCAGTTGTTAGGCCTAAAAAGTATTGGCTGGAGCGTGCAAATGGACAGCTCTTCGCTGACAATGTGCATGCTGCGTCGCCTATGAAATCAGGAAGAATTAGACGGTATAACAATCAGATGAACATTGAAAAGTAACAGGCTGATAGACCCACCACGAGATATGCCAGTATCTGGTTATGGATTAGACCAGAAGCTCATCTCGGGGGAATCATTGGCTACGTCGGCAATTCTAATTTCTGCTAACAGCAGTATGGGATGATGATTCTGTCACTCTGGTTAGACAACGGATGGTCTTCTAGAAACTGTCCATTATCCCCTTCTCCCCATAGAACCACCTTCTTCGATATATCTCGTTCTTATCAGCCATTTACACCTCAGGTTCAGGAACATCAAGGCTTTCCCCATTAAGTCAATGAAAGTTCTTCACGTAAATCTTCTATATTCTTACAGAAATCCCTACTGGCCATCCAGCTCGCCACCCTGAAATCCCGTAAGAGTGGCTTGAATGGGGAAAGGCCACTACGATATTATACAAAGACGTACGAATCTAAAGCTTCAAAATTTTCCTCATCACATGCCTCACCATCATATCCTCTATCCCTGTACACACATCCCTATGCTTCTGCCACCCCCGCACATCAAACTCCCTCTCCGCAAACACAAACCGCTCCAAGCACCCCAAGCAACACACCGACCGCCGCCGTATCGTCTCCCGCTCCACCCACTCGTCAACTTCCAAAAGTCGCCTGCCTGTATCCGGATCGATCTCCGCCACCCCGGGAGTGTAGTCAAAGAAGTGCGTCTTAATAAGGATAAAGTTCTTCAAGGAGACGCAAGTGGTGTAGCTGAATGTAAGGAGTTGTGCGGGCGTCAGGGCGAACGATGACGCGTGGTCAACGTCCGCCAGAAAGAGCGGTGGATGGGCTCCGAAAATGGGTGCGATGAAGCGGCTGGCTCGTTTTGTGAGTGTCTTTGAGCGGGCTTGGAGCCATGCATCGCGGAGGGAAGTGAAGTTGAATATGTATAGCTGTTTGCTGTTGGCATGGCTGCCATCGTCGGAGCTGGGTTTGGCCATTGTGGGTAGGCCAGTGGTATGATGAGAGCAATGGAGCTCACCTTTAATAGGCGAGGCAAAAGATCTATTGCATATTCGCATTCGTTGAGTTACTGCTATGCCACTTTTTTGTTTCCATTGTGCTTGAAAGGGTCGCATTGTAGAGGTCTTTTATTGTGCTATCGAGATCAAAAACCGAGGACAAACGAAGCAGGGATTTGAAGCAAAATATGCGGTTGTAGACTGATAATATCTTTGCAGGGCTATCGAAACCTCTCTATATAGCAGGGAAGAAAAAAGGTCTCGCATCCGGATTGCTCTATCTACAGAGACGTCGCGGCTTCGACGACGAGCGCTATATCAGGTCCGCGTTTGATTGAATTGAAGCAAAGACGTTCTGCCCGAGAAGCTCCGAGGACTTTCAACTCCGAACCACGTTAATTCAACACCAGGCCAACCATCACACTGGTAGCGGCTCCTACTGGTGCTTTCGCGCGTCATACAGCATCGTTTTCTGCTGCCCTGCTCTGTGGTCACTCGTATTTCCTCCGCGAGTGCTGTAGCACGCCTTCTGACTGCTTTATGAGCGAGTACGATTAAAAAATTGCTCTCTCAAACAATGCAAACATATCCTCATTTACAGCACGTCGCTGAAACTCATCGTGCATCATCATTCGACGCAAGCACTGAATATGAAAACAGCAATCCTTCTACAAAATTCTACCGATGGCATTCTCTCACGTCTCTATGGTTACACGCAACATCGCTGTCTGCCTATGCTCCCGATTCTACCATCAAGGGGCTTCAGAATCAATGAGGCTTACGAAAGGGATGCTATTGGTAGTCCCTGTGCAACGGAGAAGTTGAGCCATACTCTCGATCTGTATGGTCGGTCTGTTCCTCTTTGTGGTCCTGCGATGCTGATATGATTGCAGCCAGTGGTTCTCAGAGTCTCAGCCACAACGAGTACGAGTATAAGTAAAACGAAACTCAGGTGCGTATCATCCTCCGTCAGCTAGTATATTGCAGGCTTCTTACATTTATTTCGCCAGCTAAGAGGCGGTGTCCAGTGGGCTGACTGATTCATAGGCATTTTCTGTCCTTCCATATTGAATACCGGACCAAGTGGCGCGTTTTGAACGTTTCCATAAGTCGTGTTGAGCTTCCGGGCTAGCAGCGAGTCTCTATGCACACCGCTTTTCCTTCCCTCTAACCCTCGAGCAAAATTTGAATGTCAAGATTTAAATCACACAGCCTCCATCCCAGCTCTTGGAGACGTTCGTCAGCTCGACGAATTGATATGATCATCAAGGCACTAATACATCTCGGCGGAGCCACTGGGCGACTCGGTGAACCATTCCGATGGCAGCGCATGATCTTCCAGAAACTATCATTCAGTAGTATGGACGACTTGTCAATCCACAGTATACCGGCGACAACATTTTCGAGTCTTGTGGTATATTCTTCATGAATCCTTACCTTCGGCATATCGACCTTGTACTTTTTACGTGTACATACTACAGGCACAGAGGTATTGGGATGCTACATCGCAAAACCTTTTTCCTGATGCACTACGGCCTATAGTATATTTCGTTGCCCGAGTATCTCAGCTGGATTCAATTACTACTTCCAGTATACTCGAGATGTTCTTGATGGAAAATTTGGCACCAGTGTGGTGTTTCAACAGTAGTCAAATTACGGAAAGCCTATTGTACAGTATTTACAGAGGAAAGAGACAATACTCGGGTCAAATAGCTATGGCAAACACGGTCACCTTACCACTGTTCGCTGGCAGGACGCACTGATGGACACATTCATGATTAGACGAAAAGAATTGCTGAGCAACATTTCACTTACGATCCAATTCCCACGTCCACGCTGTTTTTTCTTGTTCGGCAAGATTGAGGTACGCCTATAGAAGGTGGGAGTCAGCAACAGGATAAATGCACGAATCCGGAAAGCGCACTTGAGCGATACTATCTGGGTTGAGCCCGACCATGCGTTCACCGTTTCGCTCAATAGCGGACCCGGTTTTGATAACTGAAAATCCACAAGAGAAGCTTATTATCAGAAAGTGGAGAACACGTACGTCCATCTACAATAGCCTGCGGGTATGTCAGTGAATAATGGCTATATTGTACAGAATCGAGCAGACACTCACATGCGAGACCTGAAAACAAGTCAAGAACAAGCAAGGACGGCCAAACATTGACAGAAACGTACATGAATTTCATCTCTCGGCCCAAACTCCTTTGCCAAGCTCTGCGAAAGAGCCCTGGTACCATGTTTCGCAGCAGCAAACGCGCTCGTCGTCCTGTTCCCCCTCAAACTCGCGGTAGCCCCGGTAAATATGAGCGCCCCCCTGCCGACTTTATCATCCGGCGGGGTGCTCAGCAGCCTAGTGATAACATTTTTGGAGAACGAGAACGCGGCGACGACGTTCGTGTCCAGCGTCTCCACTACCTCGTCCTCCGTAATCTCCAAGAACGACTTCCACACCGCATGTCCGACATTGAACAGCGCAGCGCGCAAGGCATACTGCGATGGCGGATAATACGAGCCAATCGACTCGAACGCAGAGGTGATGGACGCCGGCCTGTACGAGGGGACGGAGAATGCTTTTGCCTGTAGTAGCTAGGTTTCAATTCGGAGAGACATGAATGAACATCGGGCCATCGGCTCACCGTACCGCCAGCTTTTGAGATTTCTTCGGCCAGTGCATCGAGACCACCACCACTTCGAGTGCGCGAGATGAGTGCGACTGAGTAACCATTCTTGGCAAACAGGCGCCTGGAAAAGTTTAAGCGGGTACTAACAGAATTTTAGAGGTATGCGTACGCCGCGGCGGCACCAGTACCGGTAGAGTTACCTACTCCAGCCACAATGAACAGAGGTTTGAGAAGAGCCATCAAGAGCAAAGACAAGAAGACAGCCGCGTCAAATGCCGTTTAACCGGAACGGCTATGATGTCACGGCCCCATCATGATGTCACCCTGGGTGCGTTCATAAGGGAGCTTTCCGGTTTTGTAGACATGTCTTCGTGTCCATCGTTGATTGAATATCGTTGTCTCCAACATCTTCGAGTAGGTCCCCTGTGACTTCGGTAGTCTTTCCGCAAACCACTAGTACCGTTCTGTCTACGTCGATGGCAACTACTGCCCCGTAAGTTAACCTGTACTCCTAGTGTCATTTATCTGGCGGCTAACTCTCCACAATGTCACTAGTAGTGAGATAACCGTTTGTGAATATACGACTACGGTATCCACATCTAGTGGCTGCGCATATAGAACAATCCAATATTCGAAGACTAACTGTCCCATTCCGTGTACAGATCATCGTCATTTATTTGCTTTTGGTGTGTTGGAAATCCCTGGTGATGCGCAGGGTAGATCTGCAAAGGCTCCAGCTTGAAAGAAGCCATGGACATCCTTCTTTCCCTCCCTAGTGTGCTGCAATACCTTTTTGGAATTTGAACTTCTTGACGCTTCCCTTTTACATCCGATCCGACTGCACGAGAATGTTTCTCAAACAAACGTTATGGACCAGGCGGCGGCCTACCTCACGGCGCGTGGATTGCCCTCCATCTGAATCAACAGCGCGACAGATCAAGCGTAGATGATTTCTATATCATTCCATGTGTTTACTACAGCAATGTACACGAGGAAAGAAACGATGCACAGAACTGGCAGCAAGCTGTGACAACAAAGTTTAGTCCGTCGTTGAGTTGACATTCGTCGCCGACTCAGGAAGACCTATGAAGGAGGCGACGAACGAATCGTAGCTATTTTTGCTGAAATCCGGAGGAGACGACATGAGCGAAATCCAGATATCGGCAGGCATCTCCGATGCATTGGTGATATAACGAGCACCTGCAGCATAGGCGGCAGGGAAATGCTTTTCGATGAATTCGTCGTTCCATTCCGCATAGATAAGTTCGTCGAGCGAAGGGTCGGGCGACGTTGGATCCGAAAAACCTGGAGGTGTGGCTTGGTCTGATTTATACTTCGCATTATCCTGTACGTCGCTACGAGAATGGGGTCAGACTTCCAACATTCAGCCATAGTCAAGTACGAGCACAGACGGCGAAGGTACGCGCTCAGGCGGCTTTTCCGCTCTAAGCAGAACAATGAGCACCGGAGCCATCTGGAAAGAATATGTAGGATGACAAGAAACGCACCTAGCTGCCGCGTGAATTTTGGAGAAGTTCAGGTGATGAGAGAGGCCAACATGATTTCGAAATTTCAAGTCGCATTGGGCACACTTGTAGATTTCTTGCTGATTCTGTGGTTAAAGAGATCGCTTATAACATCCCAGAGATAGGAAAATAATTGACGAACCTGTTCTGCAGTTAGTCCCATGATATTGAGAATCTGCACTATTGGGTTGAATCAAACGGAGAAAGTTGCGGAAGAGCGAATGAAGACTCAGCGTCCACAACCGACCTTATATACGTGCTGCGCGTAAATTAGTTGACCAGTTGACTTGGTTCTTCAGGTTCGTCTTAAACAAAGACCTTCGGAGTACAATAGGAAGTCAATTCAAGGTCCATAATTCCGTAAGTGTCTGTTTCATCCGGTTAGCAAAGATCTAGCGCAATCAAAAGGAGAAAAAGGGTTTGTTCCATATTGCTTGTTGAAGCAAGAGTTGTGATAAATCTGGAACTTTTGCGTAGGTCATAACACATCACCGAGTACGGACAATGAGGCAAAGGTGGCGTAACGCCGGCGGCACAATTGTGAATGACGTTGCGAGGCAACTGCCGGTCCTACAATTTCACCACAGTGGGCAACGCAATTATAGAACATTGGGTGTCTTGTACTCGTACGTAAATGTTGGCCTATAATCCTCGAGCTGCATGACGCCCTGATATGAGCATCAGCGTGGGACGAGACCGATAGACGTATGCAGCCCCATAAGTAGGTACAAGTTCACCTTATATAAGCTTACTGAATGGAAAAACAGTGCAAAAGACCAGTGTTGTACGGTCACCAGACCATGAGCCGAATTCAAGATTTCCGGCAGAACTGCGGGGCAAGGCAAATGACCTTGATCTTCACTCTATGGCTGTGGGGCCACATGTAAAAATAGTTTTTGACTTTGTTGTTTGTGTTCGGTACCCCTTAACCTAGTCAGGCAAGATCACGGTGGCGTGGGTAAAGTCACGGTCACTTGGTGGCCCATCGTGCTTCGGCAACTGTCGCGCGATCGCACAACACTGCCAAAGACCCACGCAGGAAGAACAATTCAGATAAATGATCGGTCACTGAAATCCGACCGGACTCAAATAGCTTTCCACGACCCTTAGAGGTGGAGAAATGAGAGACATGAGTAATGGAGCTCGGACGGCAAATTGATACTGTGAGAAAACCTCACGTATGATCAAATCACAACTACAGGCGAAGTGTCGTTGTGTCCTTTTCTCTCGAGCATCTCAATCACCAGCGTCGACACTGTCCACTATCATTCTGGCCTAGAAGCGACAGCAGTAGCCTCTCGAGTTTCTCATCCACTCTCCTTCGGCCCTGCAATTGCCAGCAGCACGCTACTCACGCAAATTGAAGCACTAAATTAATCATTAGCCTGGGCAGTCTCAGTCATGATTAGCCGCGATTATGATAGTGATTATCATTATGGACACGACTTAGTTGATAGAATTGTGGGAGAATCGTCGGATCCCCTCTTGGTGGCGGCGATTCAACGAATCCCACGATTTTCAGTCACAGCGATTATGGTTTCGATTACCCTTGATGTCAAAAGCTTGGTAGCTGCCTTACGTACCATCCACAGGAGAGAATCGTTAAAGGCTGAAGAAGCAAAGGTGGGTCAGAGTTCGGTGCGATTCTCCCACGATTGCGGATGCATATAATCGTCATAGGAATTGCGGTCAGAATCGCGACTCTGACCACCACCCCTAATGGGATTCACCGGTTTTTACTGGTTTGGATGTGTCTAGTCTTGCTGTTTTTGTGTCTGACACGGCTCTAATAAAGAGGGATATAGTATACGACGTTCAGCACTTATCGACACGGGTCCACCAACTCGAGGATCCAAGCATTCATCTATGTCAACCCGACCAGCGAGATTCCCTGTATCCGGTCTCTTCGTCGAGACAAGGTAAATGGAGAGTTAACAGAATATAGTTGAATGTCCCCCCCACAATCTGTACTTAAATGAAACCCATCATTAGCGAGGATGCCTTTGGCCGCCTGGAGAAACTTGAAGTCTAATCTGTCAGTTCAAAGGTCAGGTGATCTTCGCCGTTCGATCTTGTCATACAAAACTATAGTGTAGAAATAGAACCATCGTCTTGCTGTTGCCGTTTAACCTGAAGGACGCCTGGGATCTACTAGTATGTCGCGGTATTTGGAGTTTTCATGAAGACTGCGCAAGCCGAGTGTGAGGTAAGAACCTGCTGTTCTCTATTTCCTGTAGCTGTCGAGCTAGTGCATAGGAAGGTGACCAAGGTTTCGTAGAAGGTATCATCGCCAGCAGTATCATAAAGTTATACTTTGGTTCTGCTTACATGTTAGAACTCGCGGTGCAGGGTTGAGTGCGTAAGTACTAATGTTCAGAACAATCACGCTAGCGATGCCCTACAAAATACAGTGCGTTTATACTACCGGATTATGTAGAATATACTAGAATGGATGAGAAAATTATCACTAATAAAATGAGTAAGCGTCCCAGGGAATATGGGGAGAATGAGCCAGAATATTCATGGGAGCTCGAACATCTAAATATAGAAATCCATATTTCAAAACATGTCACCTCCAGCGTCTGTCACACCCACTATATAGCGCCCCTTGCCATCCTTCTAGATTGGCTGTCTTCACTTCTGGTCTGCTCATATATTCGCGATGTTCTGAGAATGATCGCGGGTAGTATGGAGGTATCGTCTGCGTTACTCGGGAAGTAAGTTTTCGAACCCCCAAAGGTGCCGTGACTCATTGGTTCATACCTGTTTTTGTAGTTTCCGCAGAACCTTATAGACGAGGCCATTTATTATGGTTTAAGCTTTGATGGCGCACCACATTGAATTGGCGGGCGCTTGTTTGAAATCGCATTGAGTACACTTTCTTGGAGACAACGGATGGTGTCCAATGAATCGTGCACCGTTTCTATAGCTCCCACTGATTGAATAGTATTTGTTGTTACTTATCTCCACAGGTCAATGCTTGGCGTTGCATTCACCGTCAGGAACATTCTCTGAACAGTGATTTACAAAGCTTGATGATAGGTGACGTTTACAGATATCCGGATGGTCAGGCTGCCAGGTGTGGTCTTGAGGAACAAAACAAGGTGTGGTGGCGGTTGACGTGGTCTAGTCGTAAATCACCTTTTGAACAAGAGAGCCTCCAATTCATTTTTTCCACAGGCTGCAGGCGGATGCTAAGGACCTGAATAGACTGCAATAGTCATCGTGGATTATTGCTGTGTGATCTGTGGTGGGCTTCATTACATTATAGACATTTACGAGATCACATGGATCAACGTCCAGCATATGTAAGTGCGCCTGGAGTGCCAATTTTCGATAACTTCACTCCCATGGATACTCTCCGTCAGTCTGCATTGTATCGAGCCGCCGAGCAGCCTCTTACCGGAGCGGCTTTGGACCTTAACAATATTCAAGGTGATATTCTGTAGGCCCTGCCTCCTCTAACAATCATTGCGCTCCAGACTAACTATGACGTCGACAACGGCGGGTTCCCGGAAAAGATAGAGACCTTCCTCTTCTTCCAGGTCACCAACGCAAATATATTCAAGACTCACCTCAAGCTATTCATCCCCTTCGTGAAGACGACCGCATAGGTCATCGCTGATCGCAATTCCATCGATGAGTACAAGCCTTGCGCGTTCCCCCCCCTATCTGACAATTGCCGGTACCTTACCACATGTACATTGCAATTATCTTCCTTGTCATCTGTGGAGAACATGACGTTGCCCTTAAGAATGGTTGGCGGCACCATGGCGTCTCTTCTGCCGTGTACCGATAGATACTCCGTCTCCAGTTCGCGTGACTGAACGGACGCATTTCGCTATGGAATGAATGCTATTATTGGAAGACAGCGTGGAAGACACGGGATTCGAAGCAGTCAGGGGAGATGACTTTTATCCTTTTTTATCTGACAGGGTCTCTTTTATCCCCTTCAAGGGCGTCGCATTTGGAACTTTGATATCTGGAACTCTCACTTCGCAACCTTGTGTAGCGCCGTTCCTCAACTCTCCTTGGCCATGGTCTATTTTCCTGGAGAGACGATTATCGACGTCTTTCGTCGTATCTGCTCATCTGAACATGCCAACAACGACGCGCTGAAGTGTGGAGATGATCAATGGTCCTACGCCGAATTGGATTCTATCACACAGTTCCTCAGTGAACGATTTGAAGAGGAATACGGGTCTCATCCAGTTGTCGCTTTTATCGGTGAAAACCATCCGTATCTTTTTGCGTGTCTGTTCGCAGTGTGGCGTATCGGTGGTATAGTCGCGCCAATAGATCATCATGCCCCAAAGCATATGATGGATGCTATGCTTCGTATCGTGAATCCAGCAGTTGTCGTCGTCCCTTCGAATGTTCTTGCCATCCAAACCTTGGTGAAAGGTACGAATTTTGGGTCATGTGTTAGAAATACTAAGTCTTCTATAGACATGCACATTCCTCTCCATGTTTTCGATGCCGAGGATAACATTTTCGCCACCTATAAACACCGGTGCTCACAAAACAACAAGGTCATACTGACTGGTCATTCCCACCCATCTGACACATGCCTCCTTGTCTTCACCTCCTCAGCATCCGATATTTCCAATCTTAAATGTGTACCTTTAACACATGCTACGGTCATTGACCGGTGCCGCTCTCAAGTCTCCTGGCTGAAGAAAAATTTTCCCCATCAATCGTTTGACCGCCTTCGTGTTCTTGGATGGTCCCCATGGTTCCATGCCATCGGGCTGAGTCACGACATCGGAGCCTGCACCATCTTGACAGCAGGATGTTACATCTTCGCTCTGATGCCATCTGGATATTCAGCGGTACATCAGAGATTGATAGGGTCTCGTACCCTTGCCGAACTCCTTTTGGATTCCGTATCGGAAGAGAAAGCCGACATTTTTACAGGAGTTCCTTGGTTTTTTGAGGTTCTTAGGGATGGCTGGGCAATGGAAACTGACGTCACTCGCCAAGTGTGTATTACAAATTCCCTTAGAAGCTTCAAGGCTCTAGCGGCTGGTGGTGCGTCGATGAGCGCGGATGTTTTGGAATGGTCGCGGCAGCTTGATTTGCCCTTGGTTCTGGCAATCGGGATGACGGAATTCGGAGGTATTTAAGTGTTGCTCTTTCGTCCGTATGGTTAGACTCATTTGATTGGAATAGGACCACTGTTTCATGGGTTACCACCCCGAACTGAGGGCGAAAATGGCTGGGATATTGATGACTGTCTCATTTCTGACGCCAGTCTATACATAGATGACAAGGACAGTTCAGAGAAAGGAACAGGTTAGCATTAGGCTTTAGTCGTCGTATCAGCTGCTAAAAATGTCTCACAGGCGAGTTATGGGTTACCAGCAAGACCATTGCTAAGGGCTACTTGCACCACGATTCATCCGCGTTCACGGCAGGCGTCGAAGGTAGCATTACCTTCCGCACGGGAGATATATACACCAGAACTTCCAATAATAGGTTGGTTTGGAAAGGCCGAAAGGAGGATTTCATCCAGGTTTGTTACTCATTGTAGCTAACGCACTGTGCTAATCATATATTCCGTCATTTTCAGCTAGATTCAGGTGAAATAATGGATCCACGAATTCACGAGAAGACTTTTGATGATAACCCAGTCATTGCCCGGTCTTGCATTATCGGGAACAATTTCCTTCGTGGCGCATCGCAGTTTCTTTGTCTGATCGTCGAACTCATGCCAGAGGCTACTTTAACACGAAAGGAAGCATACGAACAGGTGACCAAGACTGTGGGTACAGTCAATATATCTTTGCCGCCTCCATTACGCATACTGTGGAGTCGCATCCTGATCCTTGGACCCGATTCATCAATTCCCTTAAACAGGAAGCATCTTGTTTGGCGTAAGAAACTGGAGAGTCTATTCTGGGATCTTGTCAAGGGGTTGCCCGCGCCATCTCCTGCAGCTACCTCTTCTCAACGCTCGGGATCTTGGACAACCGAAGCTGCAAAAGACATTGTGATCCAGTCAGTGTCGATCGCGTTAGGGTTATCTGAAGACATCCTCCTGGCACATTCCGATGCAAGTTTTGCTGAGGTAGAGGTCGCTATTTATTCCTATTGATACTATAAGGATTGATTCTTGTTCTAGCTTGGAATGGATTCTGCAATGGCGTTGATGATCATCAATTCAATAAATGGCCGACTGCGCCTTGATCTTCCTCTAAACGCTTGTCACACTTATATCGATCTCGAGTCCCTAACTCATGCAGTCCATGTAAAGCTCGGACTTGTCAATGACCCAAACATTACTGGCTCGCAGGCTGCTCATTTCCCGAGGTCAATCGATGATGTAGTAGTCGTCGGTCAGGCCATGCGCCTTCCTGGAGATATCAATAATATAGATTCGTTCTGGAACGCTCTCGTCGAGAAGCGTCAGGACCTCATTATCTCGATACCATCTGACCGATGGGACCATAAAGGCTTTTACACGACCTCTAAACCTGCTCGTCCTTGCGACATCACTTTCGATAAAGCTGGTTTTGTCGATTACGCCAGCTTCGACAACAGTTTCTTCGGCATAAGCTCCGCGGAAGCGTTGTTTGTAGCGCCATCTATCAGGTTAACCCTCGAGGCTGCGTTCGAAGCTCTAGAAAATGCCAATATCCCGCAGTCGCGTGTCAAAGGTACTGATATGGGCGTTTTTGTTGCGACTGGATTGGATGAAGGTTACCAACAGCTATTGTTTCTCGATCAAGGCTATGCGGGTAGTTGATTTGTCGTCTGTCGTTAGCTGTGGCTGACCATTATTTTCAGCATATACTCGTTATTATGGCACTGGTATCGCTAATAGTACTGCTTGCGGTAGGATCAGCTAGTGAGTGGGATTTTACTGCGAAACGGGCTCGTTCTCATGGTAATAAAGTTTGTTAGACATTCATGGACCTTCTATAGCAGTCGATACTGCATGTAGCGGTAGCCTCGTTGCATTAGATCAAGGTTTGATACTCTACAATTTGAGATATTTCATTTCCAACGATTCTGAATAGCCGTCAAATATTTGCAATTTGGAGGAGGTGAATCTGCCATTGTCGTTGGCGTGAACACACATTCTTGGTGCGTCTTCACGCCTTTCCTTCCCCGTATCTCTCTTACCAAATAGATAGGCCGGGAACCTTCGGGTATAAATCTCTCCATAGCGTACATACCTGCAGATCCTGATCAAAAAAAACATAGCTTTCTTTCGGCGCAACAAATGTCATCCACGAAGTCCCGGTGTGCAACATTCACTGATGAAGCCGACGGGTCCGTCCTTTCTTTAATTTCGTTTCTTTTTGAGAACTTACGTGTTCTAAAGATATGTTCCTTCGGAGGCGGTTGTAGCCGTAATCCTCAAAACTCGTCAAGCTGCGCTACGTGATAACGACAATATCCTTGGTGTCATCAAGTCCACAAACACGCTACATAACGGTCGTAGCCAAGGAATGGTCGCTCCATCATCCTCAGCACAGTCATTATTGCAGAGATCACTGCTTAACAAAGCTTCTCTCAAGCCATCAGATATTGAGTGAACATTATTTCATTTGTCTAATCCGTCTATGGCTAATGGATTACTAGTTTTATTGAAGCGCACGGCACCGGTACGTGTACGAGAAATGGACATTGTTACTCCAATAATTGAGAGACATTCCCAGGAACATCGCTAGGAGACCTGATCGAGATGGAAGGAATCAATGACGTGTTCAAGGATAGTCACACCAAGGATCGTCCATTGATCATCGGTGCTGCGAAAAGCTGTGTGGGACACACAGAAACCAGCTCGGGTCTAGTGGGGATGGTAAAGGCCCTAGCATCTCTTTCTCGCCGAGCTGTACCAGGTTTGACGCATCTTACCACGTCGAACCTGAATCCAAATATTGACTGCTCTCTCGTTCCAATTCACATACCCCATCAACCCGTGAAATTGTCGAAAGGAAATGATCTACTCCGTGCACTTGTCCTGTAAGCTTCATTCAGGTGTCTATGCTCATTTTTGCTAATAGCTCGCTGACAGAGCATACGGATTTGCTGGTACTATTTCTGGTGCCCTAATTGAAAAAGCAGAGCCCAGGGATGATCTTTCACTCTCAACGCCGAGTTTAGAGCCCATGCTCTTCGTTGTGAGCGCCAAGTCTGAAACGGCATTGAAGTCTTACGTCCAAAAGTACATCGACTTTTGCGCATCGGTGGAGAAGGAACTATTCAAATTGATATGCTATACCAGCTGCGTGGGGAGAGAGCATTATCGGTACCGATTTGCTTGCGTTGCAAGCACAATGGATGAGTTAATTGAAAAACTCGAGGATCAGCTAACTCGTTGTATCGAATCCCGCCCGTCAAATCCGAAGGTGATATTTGGCTTCACAGGACAGGGATCGCAGTACGCTGGAATGGCTCGCGACCTCGCCATGAGCTTCAAAGGGTTCCGCGGTCTTCTCCAAGAACACTGCGATGTCGCCTTCCTCTATTGTGGATTTTCGGTGATGGATATTCTGGTTGGAGGTAATTCCGCGAAGGATCGCGATATCAACGACAGTGAAGTCGGTCAAGTCTGCACATTTGTCTACCAGTATAGCATCTGTGTTTGGCTCCAGTCTTTGGGAGTACGACATCAAGCTGTTATTGGCCATAGTTTAGGGGAAATTGCTGCTGCAGGCAAGTTGTTTTCTCAACGGCATATTCTTCATCTCTAACTGACCAATCAGTTATTGCTGGAATATTCAACTATGAGGAAGGCATACGTTTTGTGGTTCAGAGATCACATCTTTTGAGGCGAAGAGAGCAGCATCGAGGCGCCATGGCAGCTATTGCCACTGACGAGGGGGCAATCCTCCAATATTTAAGCAATTTAGGCATTTCTGAGTCGGTGGTGATAGCTGTCTTCAATGGTTATGACTCTCACGTCGCATCCGGCGAAACAGAATCTATCAACAAGCTAGTCTCTGCGGTGAAGAGAGATGGAATCAGAGCAGTCAAGCTGAATGTCGATCAAGGTATAATTTCGGCAAACATCTCACTGTTCTGTGTACCGATTTTTCTTTGCAGGGTTTCATAGTCCATGTATTGTCCCGGCTCTGTCAGCCTTGGGAGAGACGATTCATGAATTGCCCAGCCGACCATTACAGGTCCCAATGTTTTCAACAGTCACGGGTAGGCCAATCCCTCCCCAGAGCATCCTGTCACGAACATATTGGGTCTGTATCTCTTCCCTTCTGCACAAGGATGATTGTAATTATCTATAGGTTGATCATGCCCGAAATCCCGTGCTGTTTTCTCAGGCGCTGGAGGAATTGCAAAAGGACCATTCGATCAATACCATCCTTGACATTGGGCCCCAGCAAACATTCTGGGGTCTATCTCAAGGTCTCGTTGACAAGGTCAAGATCTCTGTCTCAGGGAAGAAAGGTACCAATCAAGAGATGGTGCTCCTCAAAGGATTGGCGAGCCTATACCAAACAGGTGCTAGCCTCGATCTCGCCAAATTATACACAGAGCGGCCTTACGCCTACTCCAAAACTGACATTCCGACATATCCGTTCCAACGTCAACGCTATTATCCCGCTTTCATACCTGCTTACGACAATTTAGGAGAATCTCCATCTGCGGCAAATGTGAATGGTAAAGGTACAGGAAAAGAAATCCTTTTAATCCACGACAGTCTTCGTGCCGTCTTGGATGGCCATCGGATTGAAGGCCATCGAGTTCTTCCAGCAGCGGCGTTGGCAAGTTTCTTCATCTCATTGTCGAGGAATTCAGCTCGGTCTTTAAAGAGCATACAATTTCATCGGCCTCTCATTGTGGATGAGAACATTCACGTAGAGGCACTGATAGATGACGATGGAGCTTTCACCTTATACCAAGGCATTGCATTCGAAGAGCATGACAAAATTTGCTCAGGACGCTTTGCCTTCTTACCATCACCATACCCATACAAACAGTGGCCGTCAGGTATATCACCGAATGAGGTGATTGACCAAGCCAAGGTCTACAGTGCCTTCAGAAACATTCACTTTGGCAAGACCTTCCGCAATATCACACGATTTGACGTATGGAACGACCGTATTGATGCGTCCATCGTGGTAGATCCATCTACACGTTATCCAGAGTACGACTATATCCGCAAATTGGACCCTTGCTTGCATATGTTCGGCGTGGTTAATACTTTGTTGGGAGATGCGCCTCCCACAGAACGGACAGAAGGATCCTTTCTTCCATCTTCCCTCGAAGGCTTGATATTCTACACTGACAAGTTCCCTGATAGCTTCATTTGTCGTTATCATCTACCTATTAGCATGGCGAGAAATCACCATGTAATGACTGTCCAATTCGATGTCGTTTCCAACGACGGGGAGCTTCTCGCGTGTTGCAAGAGGTACTCAGTTGCTTGGATCCCGGTCGGAACAATCAAGCAAAACGTTGAGCCATCCTCAAATCTAGCCGTTCCCAGTTGCTGGTTCAGTAATACATGGGTGCACAGAGATGCAGCGTCTACCAGTTCCCAGCTTTCCCTTCCGGATTCTGTGCTCTACATCAGCCCGACACCTCATGCCCCTTTAATGAAAGAACTCGCCCAAATTACGTCGGAACTAGCTTACGCCGGGTTAGCCAACTGCAGACGGTGGGCGAGAATTCGAGGCACGAACTGGGATCCTCCATCCCTTGTTTTCATCGATGCAGATACGACAACAAAATCTATAATTCTCGACGTGACCTCGTTCATCATGGACCCCCATTCGAGCACGTTCTCAACATGCTGGAAAGAAATTCTTCAGTTGATGAAGACACTCATAACAGGGAAGATTCACTACGATAATCTCGTCGTTCTTTCGTCCGGCTGTACAGGCAACGGGGATTCATTTTCTGTTGGTGCTGCGGTCCAAGGAATGATCCGAGTGTTCCGTCGAGAAACGGGCTTACAAGATACCATCTGGGGGTTAGATGTCCCTCAAAGTCTGCCGTCTGCAGAGATCGTCAACCTCATTGCACGCGAATTGGAACAGAGACCGTTAAGGAAGGTCAAGGATAATATGATTTCTGTTCGATACGATGCTGACCGAGGGCAATTCTTCGAACTGGTGCCAGGGCTATATCATTTAGAAGGTACCGAGCAAGCGACGTTTGAGGGCGTTACCATCATTGTCGGACTTGGAAGTATCGGGTCAGCACTGGCATCTCACATAGCAAAAACGGGTTCTCACACCATCATATTTATCGGTCGACGGTCAAGAGAAACGGTTCGCAGCTTTCTGCTTTCGCATTTCATCTTACTAATATAGCATCCGAAAGGTCGTTAATGAACTTTCCAAGATATCCTCAGCATCTTCGAGGATAGAATATTTCCAGGCCGATGCTTCGAATAAGGAAGCCCTTTGCCGGGTTATGGTAGAGATACTTGAGCGCTTTGGCCCCATTTACAATATCGTCCACACGGCTGGAGTTGTTCGGGATGCGATCATTCCAAACATCAGTGAACATGACTTTGAGGAGGTGTTGAAGCCCAAAATCAATGGAGCGTGGAATCTACACGTGTTGTCCCTTGAGCTAGGCCTATCCATTGATCATTTCGTACTTCTGAGCAGTATCAGGTAATTGTTCGTCGCGGAACAGGGATACCATACAAAACTGACTCGAGTGTAGCGTTCCTTTAGGAAATATTGGGCAAGTCGCCTACGTTGCGGCGAACTCATACTTGGACTACCTTGCTACGTATCGCCAGAGGCTAGGTTTATCCGCCGTCTCCCTCCAGCTAGGCGCTTGGGAGTCCAATCTTATCCGGAAGTTAGATGTGTCGAAGGGTCTCGTCAAACCTCTTAGCCACACAGAAGGCATTCCCATGATTATGAAGGCAATGGCACTCGCAAAGAAATGTCCGGAGCCAGTCCAGGTCATTGCAAAGTTCGACGTGGAATTAATGGGCGAGGTCCCTGCGTTCAAGGAGGATAGAATGTTTGCCTCTATTGTTGGTGACGTCGGTAATACACCTGCATCGACGATGACAAGTGAGCAGGCGGAAGAAATCTTCATCAACATTTTACGAGATGTCCTCGAGCTGAGAAATGAGGAGTATCTAGGTCCGTAAGGCTACTGTGCATTGCTCTGCGCTGATGAAGTTTTTCTCTGTAGATCTCGAGGAGTCTTTAACTGCCAGCGGGATAGATTCGATTGCGTTCGCCCAAATTCGTGGCCGAATGCTAAAGGATATAGGTGCAGATGTTCCTATGGTTTACTTGTCGGACGTGTTTTCAATGAAGGACATGGTTACCAGTGTCTGCCACACATTTGGCAGTGTACCAACGTAGGGACATGCTAATGCTATTTATTTTAGATGCAGAGGGACTAAATATACGATGCTGTGGATGCTACGTGGTAAGGAACCCGAATGCGCCAGAATATGGGACATATGAAATGGTGTAAAAGCTTCAAAGACTCTTTATTAATGTCGTGAATGTCTTCGTGGTTACGTTTGCGTTCAGCTTTTCCCTTTTGCTGATCTCAAGTTCGAATCTTCTTGACTGAAAATAGGAGAAATTATTTGTGGGAATCTTCTCGTGGTTCGTTTTGCTTCCATGAAGTGCCGCTTCGTGGTCGATGAAGATGTCTCAGCCAGTCACATGATCTGAATTGAATCTCGGGTGCGTTGTTCCATCCTTAAGACTGTGACCATCTTGAACGTTTATCACGCCTAAAGCTTCGACGGACTTCGCTGACCCAGACAGGACAGAACAAATTGTAAGTCACAGTTAAGCTTTCTCACTGGTCTCATTTTTCTCTAGCTACGTAGCGACGCAACAAAGAGGTACAGAGTGAAGATCGTTGACTTAGATACACTCCATCCTGTTGGCGAGGAGAGGGGTTATAATTATGTGCTTGTGAGATATTATAACACTGGGGATATTGAGGCTCTGGAGCAGCGATTGAAGAAAGACCCAACATCATCGAAGGTACATATCTCGCTGAAGGAGACTTTGAAAAAGCAAGGTGGAAAGACATCGAGAATGAAGGGTATGAAGGATTTTAATGTGAGTGTGTTTAGTTATTGGCTGGTGTAGACCTAATGGGAGGTGGATATAGTTCGATGATGCGCGGATGAATCAGATCAAGTCGAGAGATGTAAAGGACAGTCCGACAAAGAGGGATGCACACCGGCAGGTTTTCTGGTATAATTTAGTTGGTGCCAAGGTGATCACTGTCTTCATGATCTGTTATTTGAATCTGACATCAATGAGAATCTTGTGCGGGAAGTTCATTCTACTCCCGTGGGAAGTGTACTTGCTTTCTGACCTGCAAAGTGCTGCCAACTAGAACCAGCAAATACCAACAAATACAGCCATTGCCAAAAAATGCTGAAGCATCTACCTCCATGTCTGGTGCTGGAAAGGACAAGTGAAGGATGACAATGGGTTATCATTCTTTCTGAGTCTCCGAGGCAGGCCAAGAAGAAGGGCAAAGCACGAACCAAGAAAAAATCAGAAGATGATGATGATGTCATAGTCTTGGAGTCCATCAAAAAGGTCTGAAAACGCCTGTCAAGGGGAATTATGATTACTACAATGATTTGATTGAGAATGGTTTGTTGCATGGAACGTCCTAGGATGATGCTGCAGCATTGTGTGAGGTTTCTTATTCTTGTCCCTGAGTTTCGACAGTCGCAGGTTTAATGAGATAATGATTGGGAGTCTGTACTCGGACTAAGATTTTATTCCTGTAATAGTACCATGTATTTTCGAGTTGACAGAGGAGCGCTGTAGACGGTGGCGATCGTCGTCCTCATAACTACGCAGCGTGGGATGGCAAACCTATAGTGGGGAAGGACATGATTCTCCTGCAGAACGTACGTTCAAAGTCGTGTTTTCCAGAACCGCAGCGGGGAGAATCTTCAACTCGAGTCACAGATCCATTCGCAGGCCGGTAAAACAAGCGAAGTGGTCATGAACTGGAGAGAAAAGCCCACGTGGCAATGTAGGATCCAGCATAAAAAAGCTTCCCGAAGTACGACATGGCTATGTGATTCAATATAAGGTAAAAAATGATAATAAGGGAAAGGTATGTTTACCTGAGAAGAGTATCCTACAGAGAACGTCATATTGTTGTCTTCTTCACCATACCTGGCTGAGACATATTTAAAGCACAAGCATATTGGCCCTGCTGAAATCGTTAAGCATTATCGTGCCATAATCATGATGTATTAGATACGTTCTACTCACAAAAGGATATTGTCTCTACACGGTTGACTAGTTAGCCGCAACAATACATCTCTTTCTTCTTGTCCCATCTCCTGAAATCTCACGGCGGTTTCCACGAGAGCCGGACTCCCCGAGATTGCTGTTTGTTGTCAACATGGTGCGTATATGTCCAGAGACTCAACACTGCTGAATGTCAAAGCACCTATACGAGGAAGAAGAGTGGCCATGCTCTAGTAGTGTGTTCCAGTCCGAAAGTGGAGTGGGCCAAACGGCAAGATCATCATCCGTGACTACGGCAACAAGAGGGTGCACTGGTCAAGTGAGACGCGCCAGTCTATGTGGTGCTTTAAAACAATAGAGGTTGGTATCGAGATCTACCATATCATATACCACGAGGATTGGAGCGAGTAGGGAATAAACTAAAGTTCATGTGGCATCTGACCAGGTGATATATGATGAAACTCGTCTCTCGATGATTTTTATCTTCGGCAGAGCAGTTGATCGTATCGATGTCATGAATTCTGCTGAAATGGAAGATGTGCGTTTCGAACTCAAAGAGACTTCTGTATCTAGCACGGCGGGTGAACAGAAAGCGGAAGTGGGCGGAGAGTGCGTGTCCGAGTCTGTGTGAGAATTCCAGCGTTTGCTGGATGGAGTCGTTGGGCAGAGAAGGAGTTATCCGTGCTGCTACCCTACAAGCTGGATGCCAGGCTATGAATATCGTTTGCTCTCAGGGAAAAAGTGCCGCAGACATGCCAATTGATCCGGCATTGATCCCGGTATTCGGGATAGAAAAAAGCTGTGGCCGCTTGAGATATGTTCAGTCACTAAAGGCATGAATGCATGACGTTCAATACTGATTCGTGCTGGAGAAATCGCAGGTCAAAAGTCTGCTCTAGATTATTTGGAAATGGTATGTGCCTGAGCGCTTGACGCTATTTGTGTAATCATATAATCGTACCTTCAGTAATCAGAGGCGTCATGTGAATTGTGGTGTTTTTTTGCTCCAAACTCATAGTCAGTGGATCATCGCATCCATTGTTTCATGTTCCCTTGACCAGTGGTACTCGTAACAATGATTTAGGCCCCAGTAACAGAGAGCTTACGAGAAGGCAGAAAAATTCCTTCATTATCTATTTCATTTATCAAATCAGATTAAGATTTCTCTTCATCAACAAAACAATTGCCCTGTCATGGTGACCGAAGTGAGAACCACTGGTGGTTTACAAGTTAATCATCATCATCAATAGAATGTAGCTCTAAGGTGCAATGACCTGCAGTACGATGGATTCTACCAGAGTCTCCATGAATTGGTAGTAAGATAAAGAGCAAGATTGGAATGGGCTGAGGAAGATGTGTATATGTTTGAATTCCGTCGAGTCGTTGCATGAAGAATCATTATGATGGAAGGTTCAAGTTAATTCTTGCAGTTCCTTGAGGTGATCGATGATTTCTCAAGCACGTCCAATCCACAAATTGAAAGTTACCACGAACACTCTAGAACCAATCTCCCACCCCCCGAGTCCAGCCATCCATACACTAATTTGGGGGATAAAACACGGCCGGATGGTATGGGGAAGTCAGCGGAAGGAAGAAAAATGATCCGCGGCACGAGTAATTTATAATGATTGCCGGAGGATTTATGCCGGCAGCCAAACCCGTTCCTCCTCGTTCGCATAAGACGTGATAGCCAGATGATCATTGGTGCATGCGACGGACTGGGCGTCAGAGGATGGAACGGCAATACATTCATAATAATCATCATATTGCTAATGGCCCGTCACCCAAGATTTCAATCCATGAGAACTTGCAAGTCGATAGACTGCGTGAATTGTTGGAACGTTTCGTGCCTTCCTTGGTTAATCAAGTCCGTGAATGGGGAGAAAAAAACATGGTTTGTGATGGTTGGTACAGAGCAAGACAATTGAAATTAATAGCACAATGGCATTTGAACTTTAGAAACCTGTTAAATTCTCTACCACTTCTCATGAGCGGGACGCACTAAGATGAGATACATCAGCAAAGAGTTGGAAGCAAAGATCAAAGGGACTGACAATCCAGCTCCCATGTCCAAGTCGACCTAGGCTGCTTGGCGAGGTACAGGTAGGACTAAAAAAGGTAGGTCAAACATAGGTCCTCCGCAACGATGACAAAAAGAAAAACGTACCTCTGCTATACCCTCGGGAGACAGCCTAAGATCTTCATTCTGTTCCCATGCTGGGTCGTTGCGACGTTGTCGAGAAAGGTTGGTCAAGATGCCGCCATCGATGATCGCCTACCGAGCAGAGTCAGTCTCCAGAACAAAATCGGCGAGAGAAAGGCTGGGCAATTACATGGGAGACGTGGATATTCTGCTTGCCGAACTCTTTCGCCAGACTCTGCGACAATGCCCTCATAGCGTGCTTCCCAGCTGAGAATGCGCTGGTGCTGACATTCCCTCTGACACTCGCCGTGGCTCCCGTGAAGATCAATGACCCTCTTTTCCCCTTCTCGTCGATTTCGTTCACCAGGAAAGCTCGAATGACGTTGTTTGAGAAAGCAAAAGCGCCCTCGATGTTTGTCTGGTTCACAGCTTGGACGTCCTCGGGTGTGATGTCAAGGAACGGTTTCCAGACGCCATGTCCGACATTGTAGAGCGCAAAGCGGATGGGCTGGCCATCGTAGCGGGCACGGATTTGATCAAATATAGTGTTAACGTCCACGGCGCTGTACGACGGGATGAGGAACGAGACAGCAGTCCCACCGGCAATGTTGATCTCGTTGTAGATGGCTTTGAGAGAGTCGGAGCCGCGAGCTATGAGGGCAATAGCGTAGCCTTCTTTAGCTAAGAGGCGACTGGGACTAGTCAGACAATCAAAGTTGAAGAAGTGCAGGGAACGTACGCTGTTGCCGCGCCAGTGCCAGTGCCCGAACCAAGACCTAGGTCGTTGCCAAAACATCAGCAAGGCGGACTGAAGCCATCCTGACAGCGATTCACCTGCGATAACAGCTACAGGTGCGTTTGCCATGTTGTAGAGAGAGGATGATGAGAATTGAAGAGAAGGAACTGCAATTTATTTGTGAGCAAGCTGGCGGAATTATTAGGTGAGAAATCATTACCAATCGATTTATACTAATGATCAGTCATGCCGCGAGATAATGACCGAGTCTGACGCCATGCCGAGAGGGCGGTAGAATTCAAGTGATTACCAGCCAGAAAATACGATGGTAAAGCTGCGAGCTGGGAGTAGATGGGAAGTGGTTTGAATATTGGAAACATTGTCTTTGTTTGGTGCAATGGCACACGCCGAACCGCGTCTTCGGCCCCCCTCTCTACCAAACGACAGAAATAGGTGCTATCCATGATTTCGGCCTGAATATTCGGAATCCGAGTCTTTCACTCTGAGGTAGGACCTCTTGTATGATGTATCTTGAAGCTTGACCGGTGCCGTTGGTGTTCAGATTGGACTATATCCAAAGCACAATGCTTGTAGACCTTTAGTATTTGGTTTACAAACTCCTGAAGAGTTTGCCCATTGACTTCATATATTTATACTAAACTACTCTTATTCTAGTAATTTCTATTGAATCAATTTCTTACTCAGCATACCAGAATGCCGGAATGCCGGAATTCTCTCGCAGATTCCACCAGTTGGAGTCCACAATCTGGCAGGTTAGTCCATCTTGCCTCTAATATGAAATGGTCTATGAAACCATGATATCACAGTTAATACGCGGCCGAAAGCTCCGAAGCGCCACGGAACGATCCGGACATGTGTTACCCCTAAACATGTTCACCCTGCTTCCTTGTGAACATTGAACCAAAACCCTCGATTTCAAGAATTGTGGCCGAGCTCTGCATTTTCGATGTATGCTCTCCCAGAACTAGTGAACATTCATGTACGTACTGTGCCTCTGCCTGCCTTTCTCGGGCGACGATTTTTCGCTGGCAGTTCTCGCAAATTACGGTCCTCATCATGATGAAAGTCCAGCACGGATAGCGTAGATTTTTATTGACGTCTCTTGGTTTATGTTTCCTTATAGGTCATCTTCATCTCATAACATTCTCCATCCAGCCTTTCTTACATCGATATACAGTTGACTATCTCACAATGCATATGGTCGGGAGACACCAAAACTGTATGCATTTATAGATTTATGCAGAACCAAAATAGCACGTGATG
>NW_025064914.1:360316-393868 GCF_019112545.1 Guyanagaster necrorhizus
TTCCAGCCCAATCCATATGCATTGTCAGAATTATGCATTTTGACATCATGCATTGTGAGATAGTCAACTGTATTATGGTAAGTGTTTCGTAATTCTACATCCTTCATGATTTTATTGGTCACAATAACATAACGGTCATCAGTTCTGTCCTGATTACGGAATCCTTATACATCGCGTCTCAATGCCCAGCCTAGAGCCCTCTGAATTACGTTTTTCTTTTTACTTCGTCTGGCGCTTTTCCGCGGAAACGGCTTCAGGAGCTTATGTTTCGTTGCCACGCCATCCTCTATCACCAAGAACACCGTCGACTCCACCCTTGAGCTCGAGGGCACCGGCTCCACAAGCGTAGGTTCGTCGTGATCAAGCGACAATCCCGCGGCAACCTCGGCTTTCAAACTTTCGGTGATTCCAGGGGAAGGGATCCGTTTCGTGATTCTCCGAAGACGGCGAGCCCGTTTCGATTCTCGTATGGGAAAGCACGACTTGTCAGAAAACTCGTCGACTGAAGGCCTAGTCTTCTCCAGGGGCATTGCCGGCAGTCGATCGGGTGATTTTGGAGGCAGAGGCGGCAGGATGTTTGCCGCGGCTTTGAGTAGGTCATGGGAGGACCGGCGGCTGGGGAGTAGCAAAGGAGACATCGGAGGGGATGTTTCATGAAAGGGGACGTCAAAGGAACTTTGCAGCTGCATCAGAGGTATAGTGGGTCCCGGTGGCATGCTCTAGAATTCTCACTGAGATTAAGCCCCAGTACGTTGATGTGAAGCTCACCCTTATAATTGACCGAAGGAGTAATTCTCCTTGGTTCAAGTAACTCTCTACTAGGCGGAGAGAGCTCATCGCTCGGCGCAGTTCAGACACGGCATTGTTTTGGTGGCCTAGAAGCAGGAGGAGAGACAGGGATTCAGCTGTGGCGTCATTCATCGCTGAGGGTACTAGGGCCGCGGATTCGTTTTGCATGGAATATGTACCGGAAAGAACAATACGGATCCGGTTAGGGGCTCTATTGTTCATTTTGGTCTTGTTCTTTTCCATATAAGATTGTTTCCTTGACGACACTGGTCCTTTCAGAATTACTGGACAGAGATCCTGTACGTACCGGGATTCCAGTGCCTTTTGGTAACTAGTAATAAGAGAAAGATAATGAAGATAGGTGTTCGAAGGCCATAAAGCGAATGTTACCCCAGACTCGTGTGATTGGATTCTTGTTCTCGTTTTCAAATTTCTACGTTCCTGTTGACGTGGTGGGCCATAACAAAGTTCCGCATGTCAGAGCCCTCTTAGGATTGGGAAATGTTGACGCTTCCCCCCATTCAGCTTAACTAATTTTTGTCCAACATGGAAAGATGTTCTCATAAATATTTTGGGCATGAATATTTTTCAGTAAAAATGCCCTGGACATGTAGTAATTTCTGATGACTAGAATGATATATACAAATTGCAGTGGACAGTGGACAGTGTAAATATCAACTGAATAGTCCACCGAAAGGTCAACAGAATACAAATAGATTCTATTCCTTCCTTAAACGGGTCATTCATTGACTCAACTGTCATCTAAGCATTCTGATGCACAGACTATGGATGAAAAGCTTGGTCATCGAGCCAAGCAATGGCATGCTCAAATTAGCAGCAGGCACCTCTTCCAACTCGATAAGTTTGCCACGTCAAAGGCCACTAGATATGAACATAAACTTACGACAAACTCATGCATTGCTTGAGGCGTAGGCAAAAAACTCTCACACTTGGAAAGACAAAGACTGGGAAGCGAAATAGTCTACAAAGAGTGTGAAGAAAGTTCATAAATCTCAAGTCTGTGTCGCACCTCTCGTATCAGCTGTTCCACGCCGCCTGTGGTGATTAAATTGTACAATTTGGTAGCCAGAAAATGTAAGAGCCCCAGTACAACAGACCAAAACTCCTTCCATGCGTATCCTGTCACTCTGTAAGAATAATATCCGGGAAAAGATACTGGAATACTTGCCTAGATGTATGCGACCTTTCTGCAAGTAGAAGACCGCTCTATGGCAGACCCAGATACAACACCTGAACGTTACCATCGAAAATGAGCATTGAGCGTGCAGGTTCTAGAAGTATTTATTGTACATATATAGGTTCACTTCTAATCGCATGTGAATATTGTGTCATAGCCACAGAACACGGCAGTCAAGTAAAGCGCACAATGGCGGATGTCCTGGACGAGGTACAGGTAATAAGGATAGCCTTGATAAAAAGTCACAATGATAAGGAAAGTATATGAAAGAAAGATTGTGGATTGACCTGCCGACACAAGCACATTCGTTAATCATTGGGCTTCGAGAGCACCACCAAGACGGTGTCGGTTTCTACGAGAGCAAGAAGACAGTTGATGCACAAATTTTCATAAGCCACAGAGCGCTGTTGTAAGGTCGAGGTGGCATGAGTCAATAGATAAGACGATGGAGTCAGTAGAGTCGACGACGGAGAAGACACTGTGCGGTCAGGCTCGTTGGAGATTAAAAACACCGACGAGAACAGTACGTTCCCTCGAAGAAATTCATACAGTGGTAATAAAATAATTGTCACTTCCATTGGCCTGTTAAATAATTACCTTCATATCAATGACATAGAAAAAACATGTATACTGGTTCTTGAATAATTCACGAGGGGGATGAACTGGTGCAGGGGCTAGGGCGCGATGGGGTTGTAACGATGCTAGGAGAGTGCTGAAGGTTGGTGTTAGAGCCGGAGAAACATCGTCCTCAGAGATCTCTTGATATCGGCTAGAAATTTCTCAGTTCCAGAATCCGATGGTTTGAGACTCGAGATGCATACTTTATTGAAGCGGTAAGCATGAAGTCGGCTGCCCAACAAATTTTCTTCATCAAATCTATGTCCTTTGTCTCTTTGATTTGCAACAGGTAAGGATTGCTGTAAGAGAACTGGAAGGAGGGTCCACAAGTCGTCTCCGATAGTTGATCGTCGTACTACGAGGTGGAGGGGGTGCTTGCATGATTGCGTTTCCCGTCGGGAAAGTGGAAGACGTAGTCTCTACAGACAGGGTTATAGGTTTGCTTTGGGATGGATGCCGATCAGAAGTATATTTTTGCGAGTCATGACATGTGAACGAAGAGAGGCTTTTGCGACCGGAGGATTGTGACACGAAGACAACAAACACGGCGTACTCTTTAAATGATCAAGAAGGTGTTCGTCAAGGTCGTTTAAAGAGCCAAGAGGCGGCGTTGCCTATTTCCCTCGATTCCATTGGCATTTTAGCTTTTCCGCAAGTAAGGTGTCTTTACACTGGTCGACGCCTCGTACAACGAATATTTGGACTGGATCTTGCGGGACCGTAGCTTGCGCTTCTGGTAATACAAGATTAACGTTCCTGATGACATCGGAGGCCACAAGAAGTGGATACTTGTCTTGATGAGGAGCAAAAACATCTATGTACAGATTTAAGGTACTAATGTGTCTGTATTGTCCATTCAACTTATCAGGTGCATAGATGTCTCCGAAGCCAACATTGCTTTCCACAATTTGGCTAACTCTGGCAGAGGCAGAGCATCTTAAGAATCAGAGTGGAAGATGGATAGGGTCTTGATCGCTTTGTCGCGGAATTTTTTGTCTACTCTTCGTGTCAGCATATGTAATCAAATAACGAATATATCTCACCTGTCGATGAGACACAGGTAACAACGTTGAAGACGCCGCCATTGTGGTTCAATAAAAAATTCAATTTCCGATCACAAGACAGTGAGATCACATTTCTCCGGACTGGTGGTTCCGTCAGCTCTACTGACAAGTTGATTTTTAATCTAATCAACTATCGCTCTCCTGGGTTCCATTTTGACGGACGAAACACCTTTGTTATAGTTGAACCTCCGTATTGATGTCAAGATCTCCTATTGGAACCGTATCGCTAGGTCCAAGAGAGGGAATCGGCAATGGCCAGTGATGGTCTCGGTCGTAGCTATGGACAAGCGGGAATCTACGGCAATGCAACACGTGATCTCGGATGAACCGGACCGTGCCAACGCTTCCACTATCACTTGCCAGTCTGCGTTTTTCCCTGTCCTTAGGAGCACCGGTATCAATTCATCCACCTCTTTTAACGGTTCTCGATTCGTCTTCAAGAAAGCATATTCCGAATGTGGAGCTTAGGCGGCAGCGCTGTGCACCCGGTAGTTAGAAGGCGATCCAGACATCTTTATTCCTTTGGCAAAAGGGTTCGTCAAGCAATCATCCAATGCGACGGACACCTCTAACGGTGTGAATCTGCCAGTGTAACCAACTCGGACGGGAGATGTCCAGACCGTCTTCCGCCTCTGGAGATCTCAGAAGAAACGAGACGTCTGCTCATTGCTGGGTCATACAAGGTAATTTTCAGGATCAAGGAATATTTCGAGAGCAAAGGACAGAAGTGCTTTTACCCATGGGTCGAGGTGCGACGTTCTCCCTTTGAGTGTTTCGTCCAATTAGATATCATCCTCTAGATAACATTCAATCTCGAAAATCCTGCAGAAAATTATCACATTCCTCTTCTCATTAGCCCCTACTCCTTTACAACATACCGTGGCAGCTCAGCGTGCTGAGCCCAACGTCGATTCATGAATAAATGTACTGTATTACTAGGCTAGCCAAAATGAATCAGTTCCAAAAGGTCTGAAAAGATATCTACGCGCTTGTGTCTAATTATCACGGCTAGGGGGTGTAAAGGTAATACAGAAAAATGATGTGGAATGACTGGAGTAGATGTATGTACTACGATGTGCGGAAACACGCGAGTGACAGACAGGTGAGAAAGGAACTGAAATAATACATGATGGGGATAATTAGCAATTATCGCCCAAGTACATTGGAATATTGTACGCCCTTGATGTTGGCACCACGCATCGATGACTTGACATTTCTCAAAAAATTGTCTGGGGATTTACTCATCTCTACCGCGGCCTCTGATGAAGAGTAGTAAAGGGATTAGATTAAGAATAAGTAAAGGCGGGTGTTCACGTACCCTTGTTTAGAGGATTATTTGCATTCGGGTCTAACAAAAGATACTGCAGACCAAGCATAACCGAGGTTAGGTTAAGAACCGGCTTCCAATCTTCTCGAAGGATGTTGAGACAGACATTGCCCTCGAGATCAACGTTAGGGTGGTATATCTGCGATGGCATGGATCAACAAACGTTTCAGTTGGAAGGAAATGAAATGAACAGCTTACCGTCTGAGTACACTTCACTTTTGGTGGATCGTGAGGATAATTGGAGTTGATGGCGAAGGAGAATACAAAATTGCCGCCCTTGTACATTCCTGGATGTACGATGATCACCGCCTCATGCAAGAATACCACGGCTATGCGAACACGTTGAACATACCTTCGTCTGGGGTAATGGTGAGTGTGAAGTTGAGGAGATCAGCGGGATTAGGGAAATTTATTTGCATGGTAGAGGGAATGTCGAGCTCTGTCACGTCTAAAAGGGAGAAATGGTCATCAATGGCCAATCCATACACGAGGTGTACGAACGCACCTTTCTGCACTCGTATTTGGGCAGCGTTGACCTTGGGCTTTTTCTTGGCCGCTGCATCCTCGTTCTTCTTCATACTCCATATCTAATAGATGATTCAGCGGCATATATCCTGGAGAGAGCGAAATAAAACCTTGATCATCGTGGTAGGGCGGCGCGGATGTAGGTGGTAGCGTGAATCAGAGTAGTGGTGGTAATTCGGAGAGTCGATCCTGGAATGGGCCTTATTATCCAAGTTGACACAGCCACTATATTCGCGTGGAACACTCTGGAACACTCTAGGGATACGGAGGTAGTGGTTGAAGAACGCAAGAAAGTAAGCTAGAGGGATTGGTCTCATGTTCTTCTCTTATTTCTTTGATCCAGGTAGCGAATGCTCTGATTGTCCATGGTGCTCTGCTTCTACACAACTCCGTGTATCAGAGGAGGACAACATCACCTTTCTCGACCTCTTAGAGTATTATTTTGCACAATCTGAAGACATTCTCAAGAAGGACGAGAGGCTCGAGCTATCAAGTGGGCGTTACCCTTGAGCTCACATAAAACCGAAACGTGCAGTGGATACGAGTTGCCTGCGTGTCATAGAACTATTAGATTGCTCACAGACCGGTGGATATCAGTGCTCATAATCGAGATCCAAAGTGTCGCTTCTTTTGGAAGATGGGAGTTATGCCGCCGCAGTATCAGACGCAGTTTCCCTGTCTCAATGCTCCTAATGTTGTCCCCCAGGCCGAACATATCAAGGAACGCTGGCTGGCAACCATGGAAAAGTGGGGGGATGTCTATGAAACGTGCGTAAGGCTCTCACTTCCGCCTCGTGTTTTCCAGCCACTCTCTAGCATTCTCCAGAGAGTGGAGAACCTAGCTGACATGGCATCCACCGGACTTGGTCTACGTGCAGAGACGTTCCGCGAAGCAGGGAGATACGGGTAAGAGCATTTTCGTCCGTCCGCCTTCTGAGTTCCGATCTCTCCGGAAGACCACATATTCTAGCGCCCAACGCTTCGGATCTTGTCAAATACGGAGAGCAAAATACCATTCTCGCTGGTTTTCATACTGATCTCAATTCTTTGACAATCCACGGTCGTTCCAGATATCCTGGCTCATATGTATGGGCTCGGAATACCGGCAGACGTATCTCAGTCCAAATTCCAGAAAGAAACTACTTACTTGTTCAGGCTGGGGTGCAATTAGAGTACCTCAGTTGTGGTCTAATCAAGGCGGGTTACCATGAAGTCGTCGTTAATGATAAAACTATCGTGGTGTGCATCCCGTTTAATTGCTATATGTTGTCTGTCACCTTAACACGGGCATTCGAGGTCATCGAGCAGCGCAAAAGAGAACACCCCTCACGACTTCTGATTCGAATCCTATCTACTTTCCTCTGGCATCTCTCTTCTGATTATGATCTGGAGCCCATTCCTGCTTTAGCAGAGCACTCAAGAGCGATTCGGACTGCTTACATCAATCTGGAAAAGGACGATGGAGAGGAAACAGTTTACGGACCCATGAAATTTGGCCAGCAGGTCCGGAAGTAAGCATCTGCTGAAGGTGTTATCCATCCGTATTCTCGATTTCTATCATACACACCCTGCAACGTTCCGTATTATTCATGGATTCAAGCGTGTACCTAGCCTTCGCTCACTGAGGCTTGTGCAGGCTAACCGCAGACCCATCCGCTTCTAGAACCGATTCGCTTTACCAGTGGAAGATATCTCAAAATTACACGCTGTCATGATGCGTGCACACGTCGCTTTCCTCTTGCATTGGGATGAAGCAAAATCGGTGCAATCTGCCTGTTTTGTGATGCTAGAGGATTCTTTCATAAGGCATTGACTTCGAATTTCTATGACCAGACATACATGTTTGAGGAACCTCAGCGTCGCTGAACGACCTTCCGTTTCAATTCCGGGAGCTATCGTGAAGCTCGTATCCCATCTTAATCTTCCCTCTCTGCAGAAATTGACACTGAAATTCGAGGGAGCAGGTATCATTTTTCCAACTTTCTCTCAGCAAACAGCACCTTCTTTGATGGACCTCGAGATTCATTCTCCTAAACTTATCGCAGAGGGCAGACCATTGGCGAAAATTCTGAGGCACATCCCGGGACTCACGAACCTTATTCTTGCGGTATCGTTCCGAGCAGCTGATATTTTTCTGTAACTTGTAAGAGTTCGACATGATATCGTTGCGTTCGAGAAAATTCCCCGTCTACGTACCATTTCACTTGTGGGCCCCCAGAGAAACAATGATGCGATCACTGTGATAGCCAAAGCGAGGCGTCTTATGGCAGGAAGAGATGAGCTGTACTTGACAAAGATCTACTTAAATATGGACGTCCAGGCTGCCCCAAGAAAATATGAAGCATTGAAATGAATTGCGCCAAGGAGGTCGAGAGGCGGTCTTTCCAGCTTCATAGCATTCGTATTAGGTGTTCTCGTGTATTTGATTATTTGATGTTGTACTTTAAGTGATTCTTGTTCCACCGTTATTAATGACCGTAGATTAGATCCTGGATTTCTGTGTCCGCAAGCAGGTTGTCAGGAAACAGAATAATGAAAACGCATTTGGCTTGATCTAGCAATGAGGTGGTCGCTAGGCCAATATTCCCCACCAAATTCTGCTGCTGCTGTATGGGTTTCTCCCACTCGATGGCTGCAGGGATTTGAACAAGCACATCCCGGGATCTAGGAAACAGGGGTTCAGTCACAGGAGGTCATAAGTAAGCACAGGAAGAACCATACCGTATCTTTCGATGAGGATGTTCTGTGTCATAATACATGTGAAAGTGAAACCCAGACTCGACTTGACCTTAAAGTGTAAGTGTGAAGTCACGAGTGGGGTGTAAACATGTCCGCAGTAGCTTGGGCTTCTAGCTGCAATGCACAATATAGAATGAGGTTGAGCATATTCATAACGTTATCCTGGTAAGCACCAATTAGATCATCAGATGTATCGAGCTTACTGGTAAGAATAATGTATTCATGAAATAATAATGACCTTTGCACTCCTATATCGGTATTAATAATAGATACTTCATTATGCTACGCCGCACAGACACCATCACGTACAACTTCGCACCCACACGGCCACCTTTTCATCCAAATTCAATGTGGCTGTACTCACCGCCGGACATCAGCGTCGACCGAGGTGCACGGACACCATAGCATATATGCGTTAACATGAATTGTTTCATGCCTTCCTCCCACATCATCACAATCAGAAAATCATCTTCTGAAGGTGAGTTTGTCGTGGATTTCGAGTCGGTGATTTTCCTTGCTTGTGGAAGATTACCATCTCAAACACGGCTTCTAGGATTTGTCCAAGTAATGCAAGGGTATCGAACACCGTGTGTGAGGACATGAATGCTCGATAAATGAAGTACTATCGTCTTCATCGACCCCCCGGGCCTTAGGTCCACCTGCTCAATGATACCTCCTAACTCAGGAGGGCATTACATTGGCTGATGAGTAATGCAATAAGTCATTCATATCACTGAGATTCATGAGTGTGCCATACTGTGCCTGTACAGTATAGGGGTATGAGGTATGAAGGGATAAATGTAAACAGCACTCACAAACACCCACAGAAGCCATTACCAAGTTTTGCTATTTATGGAGAACATTGGCTATATTTTCCACTATATGCAAGCATAGGCCCCTCTGCCCCTCCCCCCCCCAAAAAAAAGATCATCCACTGTCGGTGGCAGTCTGCCACTGTATTTCAGATACAAGTGATCATGAAGACCATCTCATCCACAAACCAGACATCACTCTCTTTTCCTAACCTCCCCCCTCCCCCCAAAAAGTAACTGTCATGTAAGTGTTGCACCAAATATATGTATAGTATTAACAGTTTCCATATCATGTCTTACTCTTATTACTTATGTTCCAAGCTTCCTTTATGGCATGAACAAGCTGATAATTACTTATGAAGAGATTGTTAGTGTGGACCAAATCGACTTCCCGGAAGGAGTATGTACATTTCACCATTGTCTGTTCCGAACATGTGTGTACAGTGCGTGTGACCCATTATCCAGCAAAACTATTCCCGGAAATGAAAAGAAATCCCTGGAATTGACCTATCCTTCCAACTTCCTCATGTCAGAGAGAGCCGAGTCGTCGGGTCACCGGAGTTGGAGATATGCTCCCAAGCAGCAACGGTATCTGCATACCGTACTCCTCAGGCTTGGCTAACTAACAGATGCAGCTGAGCCTTGGCTGGTCTATCATCTGACTAGCTTGGCTTTACCATGTGGCATCATTGAGCAATTGGTACCCTTCGAGGGTGATGACTCTTCCCAGTACACCTCCTCGACTTTCCGCATCCATTCCTTTGACATTCGCCACAGCTACAGGGCCGTCACCCGTAGATTCTGACTTCCAATCTCCCTCGCCTTTCTGTTGTATATCTACTGAGTCTGCTTATTTAACAATGGGCCAGAATTGAGTGATGCGGATCAGAGTGACGTGAGCGACTCGGGATACATTCTGCTACATTACGGTCGAAATATCTCTAGCATCATCACATGATGAACATGGTATTGATCGATGTCAAGCCGAAGTGTTCAGTTCGGTGGTGCTTGGCGCTTGTACTATTGATACCACCTATTTCTAGCTGCCGGCATCAACCGATTAAGCCATGAGGAAGCTATGCTCCCCCCCCCCCACAAAAAAAACATTACGCATAGAGGGGGACTTTTATTGATCCTGGCAAGATCTTTATTGCAAGATTTTCTCTCGGGACGGCGCGACCGGCCCGCGCAATTAACGAGCATAATCCTTACGATTCGAACTTGCTTCTTTCCTTCTTCCAGGCACATGAAATGCCAAGGCCCCAACGATGCCAAGGAAACTTTAGAACAGGGTCTCTTCCAGGCCTCAACGCCATTCTTCCTGCGTTTTCTGCCCTCACGAGCCATATTGGGCCTCAGCGTCAGCAATTGGATCATTCTAATTCGTCCACTGCCAATTGGACATCCGTCATCACTGATTTGTACACGTTCATGGGCCCATTCGTTGCTCGGCTCGTGGCTATGGCAGCCCCGATGCTCACTGTGACCTTGCAATGGAACACAATATTTCGAGAAGGTAACGTTGGACAGCTAAGCATCGGAAGCTTCCCGCTGGTATCAAGAACGAGTCTTACTTTGGTTCCCATTCGCTCATATTCCAGCGAAGAAGGTGGTCTGGCCGGGCCAACAGGTCCTGAGAGCAGAAGATCGACGACAGCTGGTCATTATTCCTGCCCAGCCAGTCCTGTAACTCCCGTTGATAATCTCCGTTGTTGAACATCTGGCCATGACAATCCGCGTTGGCGAAATAATAACATTTGCCGCAGTCGCCAGAGTTAATCTGACGATATCTATAGCCAAAACTGAGGATATGATGAATCATCAAAAGAGAAGGCCATTTACGAGCTCACAGCATCGTTGTGGAATCTATTCCAGCCATAGCCAGCACCAGTGTTAAGGCACTTTCCGGTAGGAACGTTGTACTGCCAAGCACAGTTGTTGAAGTAAGCATCATCACAAAGCCGCATATATCGATAGTCGAGGGAGTGGGCGCCAGAATGGCGAATATCAACGTGAGTTTGGTCATTGTGTGCGATAGGGAACGATGCAAATGTATCCAATATTCATACCTGGAATGCGTCAATTCGAGAACATCTGTAGAGATACAAATGTAGATTTAGCTAACGCACGCAGAGCGTTACCCTTCAACAGAACGAGAGTAATATGGCCTATCAATTGGGTAGAGCGGATATGTTGCTTCTGAAGGCTCGACATGATCTTCTGAGGATCAGGAGACGGTCACAGGTGTAAAACCTATTACGTGGTTGAGAATAGAAGAGGACAGAAGCTGAGATACCGACGTACAATGAGACGAGAAAACTTACTCCGAGAGGTGATAATCCACAGAAAGCGAGGCAAATAGAGGTATATCCATTAGGCGGCGTTCAAATTTACGGAAAGGGTGCACTATCGGATTCGCAGGACACATGAATTGTTGACCGCTGGTGGATTTGGCTTGCCAATAGAAGCTAGTTCACATTGTAATACGGTGTGATTTCATGGATAAGGACTTATTACAATTCATTAGATCTAGTAGCATTAACTTGATAGGCGTCAAGCGGTTCCAAAGAAACCTTATCGAATTTCGATGAGTACCCAGAGTTGCGCGATTCTAGGCAGAGAAATGGGTGGATTAGCATAATCAGTTCTTGATACCACAAGCAATAAAGTCGCATGTCTGTTGGTACAGAACGGAATATCTGTACTTCTCTATCATCCGATTTCCGGAGTCCGACCAGTTGGATCTCTGCGACCACATGTTTGATCGAAGTGTCTGAGGGAAGAGGGACTGAGATACCTGAAAGGGGAAAATCTTAGATCTTCCTATATTGGGGACGCATCCGTAAAAGTTGAACAGGCTGCCGTTGTTTCCTCGGAACGAGCCGACCTCAAGCCAACACCCTCGAAATGAAATAGACGCCCATATTGCGCCCACACTTGTGTTTCCGTTCAAATTTCCACGCTTGAATGTTAAACGTTGAACATCCCTCCTCAGTTGGTCTACTTCTATTTCTGAAAAGCCGAATTTTGTCCCGGCCCAATTCCGAGAAAGAGAATACTTTTGGATTTCTTCATCAATCATACATTTGAACCATGCCAGTCGTGAAATCTACCGTCTGCGAATGGGGTTCTGAACACATGCTACATCAGGTGAGCAATATTTTCACCCTTGGGATCTCTGATGATTATATATATTATTCGGATGTCTGGCCATGTACTATGTGGGATTCTTAAACAAGTGCTTTGCTCACCTGTTGCATATAATTGCCTAGTACTAATCTGAATCTTTCAGTGAAGTGCCTGATGTTTGTCTTTGGACTTTCTTAGCTCAGAGATCCCTTGTCCCCTTCGAGGCTGGGCGCTAATGGAATGAGATCATTTTTACAATCCATCACACTGATTCACATAAGGCGCGACTTGCCGTGTGCCTCTCTATATTATTCTGAAGGTTATTTAATAATGATCTGCACTGATTCCGATCTGATTCACCACTTCGGTTAGTCACAGTTCCTTTGCTTTTCTCATAACATACGATCTAAATATAACATTTCCCATAGTCATGACTCGAGAATCCATAATCAATTATCCTATCTTCAGACCACAGTAATATCAACACATCTCACGTTCTGTTGCGCAGCTTTCAGCAGCTACGGCACTCTGATACATTCCAATAAGCTCTCAGCATCGCACCATTCCTGTTGTTTCCTGTGGCCTTGTAGGCTGTGGGATTAACGGACAAGAAGATATGCTGGCGTCAGAGAACCTTCTACCTGTTAATAAACTTGACAATCGAAGTTGATATAGTTGGTATAGCCTTCGACAGCTGGGAAAGTCTGACCCTTCCTCGAAAAGAAAAGGAAAACAGGACGTTCGTGTTGGGAAACAAGCCGGCGACTCAGTCACGGATATGATCCGGACTTTTTAGTCATCGCCACATCGACGCGTACTTACGCGTCCGTTCTCGTAGTTTCTCTTTCCTCTTCTTATGGACTAGTTTAGTTTACTCTTAGAATATACTAGAAGACTTGGAGAGGTATAAAAGCCTCGAATTTGTACCATACTTTACACAGAATATCTACCTTACTTCTACTCTTACAACTACCAGCTGCTAACAGTTTGCTACTCGCTGGTGATGAAAATGTGGAAATATTGATTAACAACCCCCAGCAAAGATCCATTTCCTTGAGTCATTCTATCATCCACATCTCCCCCTCGACCCATGGCGATTCATGCGGCAGGTTATAAAATGCGGCCTCAATCATCAGATTCAATAGGTCCCCGACATATTTGTCCTTTAATTTGTGGATGATAATATCGAAGATCCCCAGAGGAATGCGAGGCTCTTGCATTCTGTTCGCTATGAGGATATCCTTTTCGAATATCAAGACTGGGCTCACAATTTATCTTCGTGGGGACGTCGTCTTCTGAGTACTCTCATCATGTTTATTTTGTTGTCTGGGATTACAATCAGCCAGGATAATCCCAATCGTAGAAAGAGATGCTAACTGAAAGACTTTCACATGGGGCCGAAGTCGCGCAGCACCTTCACTGTGGTCTTAGGGGAGATGAAAGCGACAGCCGAGCGAAAAGTCGACCGATTATATGTAACAAAATATGAACGGTATGGCATCGGTACTTGTTCAGAAGTTTTGCTGTGGGAAGGCGGTTTATGGTTCACAGTTCTTGCCGTATTGCGATGAAAGAGGACGCCATATTGGAAATGTGTTTACTAGTGCAAGGTATTTCCGCAGCGAAAGGTCATTAGGATATCGATAAGTCTGCGAGATAATGAGATGGACTTGGAATGGAGACTGTTCAACTTGAACTGACCTTGTGTGTGCAAAATAAATGCACCGTATGTACTCATTATGATACACGGGCCAAGGAGGCTGATTGAAGCTCATTTTCCTGACAGTCCATCATATGAGCGAGAATTTTTTAGCACGAGAAAACGAGAAGAATTGGGAAGAGAAACCGGCCCGAATCGCTAGAAGTATTTGTCATCACCCCTAAGTGATGATGTCAGCAGAATGCTCTTCCTTTTGCTCCCGCCATGATCTCTGCCAGTCCTCCTCGCAAACGTATCAAACTCGAGTCGCGCTCGCCACAACCAGACACTAACGACGAAGAGGAATATAACTGTAGTATATGCCTACAGCCCCTTGTCGACCGGACCGTCATTCCCACATGCTCGCATGAGTTTTGTTTCGACTGTCTCGTCGTCTGGACAGGTTCGGGGGAATTTTCGCGCATAGTCCAGTCAGGCTCATATTTTATCTGTAGACCAGTCAAGAAAATGTCCCTTATGCGCTCAGACCATTTCAGAGTATCTCATTCATCGGATCCGCTCGCGCTACGATTATCAGAAGCACTACTTGGCCCCTCTCTCGAAGCCTGGATTACTGCCATTGCGGGCTGCCCCGCAACGGGAACACGAAGGGCCCAGACGACAGCGCAGGCGAGACTGGGGTAGACGAGACCAGGATGAAGCAGATAAGTTAGAGCGGTCTATAGAGACACGGCGCTGGGTATACGAGCACGGGCTATATGCCAAGGTGGGCCGGATAACTTTTCATTTACTCTGTCTAACCACAGCGTAGCACGTAGCCTCGAACGGTTATACCAAATACCGGCCGTACCCCACTCCAGCGCAATTCTCTGCCAGCCAGGAAATGGTGAGCAAGACGACGATGTTTTTGCGGCGCGAGTTGAGAGTGTGGGATGATCTCGATGTTGAGGTACGTCTCTTACTTTTCATCTTTTCTATTTGGACGGCTGACGGGATATAGTTTTTCACAATGTTCACAATATCACTCATGAAATCCATCGATATACGCTCCGAGTCAGCGGTGAAGCTATTAGCCGAATTTTTGGACATGGATACAGGTGGAAGAACTATGGCAGAACACTTCGCGCATGGTGAGAAAATCATCTACGGAATATTCTTTTACTGAAGCAAGCAGAGGTTTACTCGTACGTGAGGTCGCCTTTCAAAGACTTGTTCGTGTATGATAGTGCTGTCCAGGTGAGCGAATACAACACGGCTCATTCTTCTTGGACTTACAACTGCTTGACTAGTATGACACGCCTCCCCATTTACTAAACTCGCCCGTAAGATTAAGACAAAGGCGATGGCACGAGATAGACGAGTACCCTCGACGAAGGTCCGGATCGAGGTCGGGTTCTCCGCGCGACGGCGACGACGAACGCTCTGTATCATCGTCTTCTCCCCGTGATAAGAAATGGCGCGAACACGAAGCTTCTCCCGCTCGGTCAATATCCTGGTCACCTTCAGGTCGTTATTACCCCAGCACAAGTAGAAAATCGTCTCCTTTCTTCGCAGCGCGAACACCTGCACCGAATGAAACCGAAGCAACCAAACTATGTCGATCGACCAGTCTTTCCGATGATAAGGGGAAATCCAGAGCTACCGACGAATCTGATAGTGATACCCCGAGCGCTGTTGTTCCAGCACCGGATGCAAAGGGCAAATCCAGAGCAGATTCCCCCTACCCTCCGCTTTCCAATTTCCCCGAAGCCCCATGTCGACGTTCCAATAAACGTATTCGTACCGCCTTGGACTCCGTACGTGCACACCTCGGTGCAGGGCCATCTTCCAGTCCAAACTTGCTCTCCCGGTTATCATCGGGAAGAGAGAGAAGGGATGGCTCTGCTGATACATTTGGTCGTTCACCCTCGAGTGGTCCAACACCAGGCCGGAGTCGTGAACCCGACTCACTTTCAGGACGGACCAATGATAGTAAAGACTCCCTTACGCAGGGACGAGCGCGTTTATTAGGGAAGCTGTTGGAGGAAAGGCGGAAGGCGTCTCGCCCTGCAGCAACTATGGATGATGTCGAACGTCGATTGAGGAGTCAAGCGTTGGTGAGGGTACGTCTCGCAGCTGAGAAACGCGCGAGGCAGTGATCATTCTGTCATTTCCTTGTGGGTCTTTTCGTGTTGATCGTGGATGGAGACATGGAATAAGCCCAGGCGGCAGCGACGAGGCGCGCACGGAGGAGGTAATGGGACGGACAGTCCAGATAATTGACGTTGAGTAGAAGCTTGGACTTCCTGTTTGACGGCAGCCCTGGATAACGCGCGCGCCTTGAGCGTGGGTGACAGATCTTTCTTGTTTTTTGTGTCACGCCGTTGCCACTGCTGTAGTCATAAGGGAGGGGGAGGATTTGTATCGTTGGGGAGTATGTTTCTTCTAAGTTCGCCGATAGATATAGATATGCACCAGTTGCATAGAAATGGTTTCGTTAGGGCCAGCTTTATCTCAATTCTCTTGTGCGGTTTACCCTTTGAAGTGTTTGTTCCTAAATCGTCTGCTGAAGCATTTACCGGAGCAGAGGATCCCCGACTCAAAGATGGTGCTTTGGAAAAGAATCAGGTGTCCCAGCGACTTTTCTCTGTTCCCCATCGCTGCACTCCTCTACTGGACTTTCTACCGTAGTCCCGCTTGATAGTTGAGCAGATGTGCATCCTTACAAATAGCTTAGTTTTTGATCACCCCAATCAAAGTCGTTAAGGTGTCGTTTAAGAATTTGGATTTGTTTTTTGACTAATGTTTCCTATGACCATCGCCATCAACATAATCATCCTGTCATCGTGTGCGATCGAAGCAGCAACCCAGCGTCTGATAACTGGCTTATTTGACGGATTCGGCGGCTGTGTTCTATAAACGCAGAAAATATCCAGTTCGGAAACAGTTTTAAAGACATACCGTCACTCATTTTCTTTGCTTGTCTGAGATCATCATTAAAATATGAATTGATATTTAGGTAGGTATGCGTGGGATGACAATATCAGCGAGAAAAGCCTGCACTGCGAATATTAAATCTATAAGAGAAGCTAATAGAAAGACAAATCTTTATCTTTCAAAAATCCAGCCAACATAGTCCTCGCATGTTAGACTGACAGGCGTCGGAGTCCTTTACTGTCCCCCTAACTAGCACATTCCTTGCGATGTCAGGGCTGTAGACCCGGCCATTCATTATTGGGACCTTATGCCCGCTCCGATACCATTCGGATTCTCCTTTGAAGTGTTGCAAGACAGTACTCAGTGGCCTGAAAGAAAAATACAGGATGAGAAGCCTATGACATGGCGACAGACAGAATCGAACCGTGACCATGACTGGTCCTAGCGGGTGTCAGGTCTACCATTCTGGCGTCGAAGAGATATTTCAATACACCTCAAGTAGGAAATTCGTTGAAGGTACTCAGTTTTGCAGAGACTGGGAGGCATAAATATCAGATTTCAAAGTGGGATGTGAACCTTCAGCGAGGATACGGCTCTATTTCACTCCGTCACCTTTGCCTTGATCTTGGGATATGAGTCATAGTAGCGGGGGGATTATAATTATAGAGAGACGTGAGAACAAATTCATGTTTGCTCACCTGGACAGTGCTGTTGTACACCAATAAATCCTTGGATGGCGAATGACGGTATGTTCTTGATGTCTATGTTCAGATGCACGGTTTCGAGAGCAGAGTCAGTATGCATGCCGCGGAGGCCTCTATCCACCAGTTCAGGATGGATTTTGGTTCATCGCTTCTTGTGTGCATGGTTATGTCGACCATGAGGGTGTTAACGTGCGAAATGTGGAGCGTCTTGAGTTGGGTGTGTAACGCTCCGGTTATACACCGGTACTTGCATATATTTATTTATACTATATAAGGTAATCTGACCCGGAGACATTCTCTGCAACAGATAAGAAGATTTGATTTTTATTATTTCTATTTTGAAAAACAAGTGACCTTTTTTTAAATTTTTTATATACATAAAGTTAGATCAGAGGAAGGAAAAAGAATGTTGCTTGATGTATATCAAAAGAGGATATTGTTTTTAAAGGACAAGTAGTTATAAATGAGTGCAATGTTAGGTGAGATATGTGTATAACCCATTGTGAGCATCTGAACCAAAGCTGACAGCCACATAATCTAATCAGAACATTTTCTGAATATATAGCCTCAAAGTGTACAAAACCTGAATGCTATATAAACAAATGAACTTGTCAACATTAAGCACAAAGAACTCCATCTTTTATATTTGTTGTTACTTATTTAAGCAATAATCTGACTCAGCCAATCATCAAGGTTGATGGTGAATTTCAAATATGATGATAAAGCAGATCATCAAGCTCAAGATGACTTTTGAGCTTAGTAATACTTTATTTGGAAAACTTGTATATAATAGAGCCAAATAATATATGTGTTTTCAATGTTGCTTCTTAGCTTGATATATATTCTTTGGGATTGCTACTAATAAGATCTGCTAGAGGCTAGAGTTTAAATTAAAAGTGTCAGTAAGCTAGCTAACATGTAGCTAGAGAATGACTGAACTTTAGAGTATAGTGTTATGATTTTAGCCTCTAAATCATACTCAGCCAAGGCTTTGTTTGAGGCAGTGAGACATTCTAAATAGTATTTAAGTCAGTAGTATACAGTGATATGCTCTAGTCTCAAGCTAGATCAATATATTGATCAAACTCCTAAATTCTTGATGTGACTATCACTTCAGTACCAATACTGGCAGTCATAGTCTATCAACCTCTATATCTCCTTTCTCTTATCATCACCTTATACATTCTTATCCTCATTCCTCTGCTTTACCTTCAGTTAGTGTCAGACTCCAGCAGTTGCAGTGCATTGCATTTGTGATTATTTGGTTGTCATCTGACATACAGGTTTTAATTTTGCTTTTACTCCTATATTAATTGTTCCACATCTACAACACCTTATTGTGCTGTGAATCTTCTATGTATTATAATTTGATATTTATCATTGAGCTTGAGGTTAGTCAGGTCATTGCCCAAATAGATAAGAAATAATATTAAGAGTAGAGTACTTTGTGCTTAATATTAACAAGTTCAATTGTTTACATTCAGTTGAGAGGTTCATCTGACACTATTGGGGTTTTTGGATGACCACTTATTTATAGATAAGTATATCATATTAAATAGCACAATCATTATCATGTTTTAATATTGTTGAGAAAAGTGTGGCTCCTCTAATCTGTATTCCTATGAGATGATCTATTTGGAATACAAAGGCTCAATTCACTTTTGACCTGCTAGAGGTTATTGTCTTTTGAAGATGCTTATCATAGTTGTTTTTTCATCTGAGATTACAATTAGGCTGAAGACATCCAGTTGGAGAAAGAGTTACTCACTGGAATTTCTCAAGTCACACAGCATTTATCTACTTAAGAGGAATAAGACAGTTGAAGGAAAGGTTGACTGAGATTATATAGTACTGTAGCAGTGCAGGCCTCTGATTCTTTTCAGTTGGAGTTAAAAAATCAGGATCATTTGCCCTTTTTTCTGCCTCAAATTTCCACTATCAAGGATCTTTGGAAAATGCTAATTGCGCCTCTTTTTATGGTAGATTATGGTTATATTCCTCTGTCTCCTCAGCCATCTGTACTTTGTGGAGTTTTTGAGTTTGGAGTACTTTTATTTATCTTATATCAATGCACAATTTATTCAGTTTTTTTTGTAAAACAAAGCCACAAACAAATCTAAAAAACTATATCATGAAGCTATATATGAGGGAATAGAATGGAGAACTGGGCTATATCAGAGCTATTAGTTTTGTGAAAGAAGTAGTGATCTACAACATATTCTGTAATTGGATAAATATACCAGAAGGGCCAATAAAATCCAAAACCTCACACTTTATGATTCCAACAAATAGGCAACACAATGAGAGGATAATCAGACTCAACAGTATGCCATGCACCTAGTTGCTTGATAGTGTGATTGCAGATATTGCAGTCTCTGAAGTACTAGCTATCAGAGCCATGAGCTGTTGAGTTGCTACAGTTATCAATGTTGTGGACATGGCAGAGACATCTTGTTGTTGTTGCTGTCATCATTGAAAGAAAAGGAGTAGAGAAAATGTAAATGTTCACAGCAATATGAAAACCTCACCTAAAAGTGTGATACCTATATCAATGGCCCTGTGATGTTTGAATGTATCTTCAGATCAGAGCAGCAAGTCCATAAAAGTGGAGCTCTGCAGTCTGGCCACCTTATCTGTCTGTTCTTCTGCTATGCACACTTTTCATACTCATATTATATTGACAAAGGACAGAAGTGTTCTGATTGTCATTTATTTTCTTTTATTCTGACTTGTTGACTCTATTGATTGGGTTTTATTTACTGTACTAGCTGAATTAGAATGTCTTCATACAGTGTATCAATTATTCCTCTGCACAAGATTAGTGAACATTATATCTGCTAATGCTTGGTCACTATATCTGTTACAATTCATTAATTTCTTTTCTCTAACTCCTATGCTTAGTCAGAACATTTTCCCTTTTTGAACAGTGGGAAGGGCTTAGTCATCACAACTAACTCAACCTGATGATGGATGGTCCAACCACACAATCAACCTATTATATACAACTATGATGCTCAAGGACAATGGGCACTATGGATACAGGAGGACACAATAAGTAGGAGTATTATTAGTATGCACAAAACAGTATTTAAGACCCACAGCTCTCACTGGTATACCCCAGCTTTGAGCTAAAGTTTATACACACTCATTCTCCTCTCGAGCTATATTATATGCCTTGATAACATCATGTGACTGACCAAATGGGAACTCTGATGGAAGGCTCGAACACAAAGCCACATTGGTTTATCATGTATCAGCCTGTCATGTGTTGCTTGAGCCTAACAATTAGCTCGAAGCTTCTAGCTTCTCTTTCTCAAGCCCAATTGTGCTGAGAAACTGAATGCCCCCTGCAACCTCTACCGACCCAAACTTCAACCACAAGTTCTTTGAACTCCTTTCCTCCATCATCAGAACATTGATAGGATTATTGGTGATCATCCAGCTGTGCCAGGGACACCACTCAATCACCACCTGGGCCCTCAGACATTACCAGGAATTCCAGTGCATCCAGGCTATACTATGTAATGTAACTCCTGACCTCCCACTTCATGATATTCCTGAATCCCAATGAATGACCTATCAGCCCCCAGAAGCTGGGCCTAGCAGCCCTCATCTGAGGAATGGTCAGGAAGAAGCAGGAGGACAACAGCCCTCTCAATCTGGAAGTCAGCACACTGGCATCCCAAGATGACAAGGGATCTTTGTATCAGATGCAGTCCTCCATGGTGAGGACCAGGACCTCCCCGAAGATTTCTTTGAACAGTCCCCCTCCCCTGACCTCTCTTCTGCCCCCCATACCCCTGGGATTGCTGACCATGCCTGGGACTCTCTTGATGCCCCTAGGATGGCTCAAAGATCCTAACCCATCACACCTGCTAGCAAGCCTCGCAGCACCCTCTCTACCAGTCAGCATGGCCACCGGATGGAGAGTGACCAAAACAGTGAAGAATGATGATGAATATGGGGTGAGACCATACACCAGTACTTCCCCACTTGGGACCTTACCATCCCCTTCAACTATGATGACACTGTCCAGCAAGAAGAGCATCGGTCTCGAAATGAGCTGCAGCCAGTATGTGGCGAGCATGGCTCACAGACAATGGAGGACCAGCAAAGGAGGGAGGCCACAGAGTATGATGAGCAGAACAGAGGCCAGCAGCGAGAAGTCGAAAGAGAGCATGTGGCCTGTGCAAATGTCTCCAATTGGTACGGATTATGACCCAAGGGTGCTAGCATCCTCATCCCAGTACAAGCCGACCCATCCCTCTCAACCCCCATCTTCTGAGAACCCAGCTCCAGAACTAGCATCTGGAGTGAACGACAATACCAAGGAGAAACCTGGGCAGCAGAAGGAAGCGCTGCAGGATCTCCCCCCTGACCTCCAACTCTCCAGTATCCCCCTCCCTGAAGAACTCCCAGCACTGACACCAGGTTTGATAGCGATGAGTCCGTCCTCAGACACTATGGACTTTGAGTCCCTGGGAACACCCATATTCCTGCCTGTGCCCTCCAAGGATTTCTTGGAAGCAGGGTGGTCAGACAACTTGTTGGCAACTACGACTACCAGTGAAACATCTGCCTCTATTGCGAGTGAGTGGCAGCAGTGAGAGCTACAGGTGGGAACCGCTATGATTCCGACATCAGGAGTCAGCCAGCCCCCATCTATAACTATACACCAGGCCCTTCAGTCGCTGGACTGAGCTCCCAGCCAGGGCAGCGTAACAACAATATGACAAGAAGGGGCTGAGAGTTTTTATGACCAGCCTGCTGGTTCCCTCCTAGAGGAGGATGACAAGGATGAGGAAGAAGGGATGGTGAGCAGTGAACCTCCAAGGGGATCGCCATATGACTCATCAGAGGAGACAGATCAAGAAGAGGTAAAAAGGTTGGCTCATGAAGAACAGGAGTGGGAATACCAAGAGTATTACCTGCAAGGGATAAATTTCTTATGGCGTGATGCTACCTGAGTAGCATCCTCTATGGGACAGTTATATTTACATTCAGACTCTAACGAACAAACAGAAATTTTGAAACAGGCTTCCATGGACTATGCTGCCCAGCAGTATAACAGTCGACACCCCGAATATCCGATCAGCTGACCACCAGCTTACTGGGTGGCAACCATTGTATGACCAATGCTGCAAACTCCCTCTGTCAATCCAAGACGTGCTGCATACCAGGCCCCTTCGGTCTAAAGCATCCTAACAACATCCGACTACTCCATACAGGCAACAGCAACACAGCTGACCCAATCCCAAACACAGCCGACTATGCCCCCAAACCTCTGGACCAGCAAAGGAAGCCGGCTTCTCAGGGGGCAGCCACTCTCAGACCAGGCTGGACTAAGCGGGAAAGGGAAGGAACCAATACAGGATGACCCTGAAGCTGTTCACCTCAGGTTCACCATATGAGACAGAGTAATCGTACGGGCTGATGAACCCAAAGAGAGTCTGGTCACTGATGACCACTCCTTACATTCATTCCTGGGACCACCAGTGGAATGGAACCAGCCACCATTTGATGGGTGGCTGAACCCTATGAGTGCCTTACCAAACAATGCCAATGTCCTTCAGTGCCACCCTGACCTCCTCTGAAAGCCCCACCCTTTTAAGGGGGTATCTGACAACATCAATCAATTCCTGGTGGACTGCAAACAATATTTCAAGGTCTACATCGGATATCTAGGGACCGACATGAACAAGGTTGCCTTTGCCACTTCCTACCTAGAAGACAAAGCCAAAACATGGTGGATCCTCATTTCCCCAAACTTCTGATCCACCACAAGGGGTCACTACCAATATCTCTCCTGGCCAGTCTTCAAACACATGTTGAATGACAAATTCATTGATCTGGCAGTACAAGAAGTACATAAGCAGAAGATCAAGGAATACAAGATGAGAGACAAAGTGGCAACAGATTACTTTGACGAGCTAGAACAGCTTGCTAAGCTGGCTGGAATATGGGAAGATGTCACAAACAATGGGAGGATGGTCGAAGCACTCAAGCGAGGGGTCCCCTCCTCATACCTCATGATGATCTCTGCAATGGGCATCAGGATGCTGATGCCAGTCAGATACAACGAATGGAAGGAGAGGATCATCGAGATGTACAAGGAGTGACAAAGGCAGAAAGCAGAAGTGTCGACACTGCAAGACTACCCCAAGAAACCGACCCTGCCAACCCTGAACAAGTCAGGGCAAACTGCTGGGAAATCATCGGGATCCCCTCAGCCGTTGACCTATGGGAGTCAGAAGACTGGAACTGGAACGACATACACCAGTGCCAATGGACATCGACCAAATGAAAAAGGAGGGGAAATGCTTCAACTGTGGGCAGAAGGGCTACATGGCCAAGGACTGCCCAAAGAAGAAGCATACCTGCAAGGACATCAGGGCCCAGATTGCTGAGCTGCAAAAAGAAGAAGAAGGGCTGGGGCCAGAGATGAAAATCAAAGAAGTAAAAGACATGGCCAGTCAGTGAACAGTTCCACTAGACTGGCCAAAGAAGCAATAGATGTACCCCCTGTGACTGCTAGCTGGACTTATGATATTCCTGTAGTTATGAAAATGTCACATATGCATTCGAATATACCTGGACCGCTTAACAAACACACTGATGAACTGTCAAATGAAACTCAAATGCCCCTGGGCCAAACAAGAGCAGAGAGCCTGAAAACTTGGCTCAAACCATTTGACACCGAATGGACTTGGTGAGCTGTTAGGGAAGCAGGAACAGAAGAAGCTGCCAAAGCAGTGCTTGCCAACTGGGTCCATAAAACCTGAGTTGAGGAGGCCACCAGTGAGAACATAGAGGGGATATGAAAGGCAGAATGACAAAAGGCTCTCGAGTGGCTTGACAAACTACATGGACCCCGAAAATTCATTTGTCACTCCAAAACTGCTGGGCAAGACCTAACCACCAAAGCCCAGATCAAGACCCTGACTGCACACAGCCTACACTCAGTCACTGCCCTGATTGACAGTGGATGTACCAGAAGTTCAATCAACCAGGCCTTCATTGATAAACACAAACTCCCAACCTGAGCAATGGCAGCACCTATCTCTGTATACAACACCGATGGGACAAAAAATCAGGCCAGATCTATCACCGAGTTCGTCAAACTCTGACTTATGATCGGAGACCACTTGGAATGGCTAGATCTGGCTGTAACAGATCTCAGGACAAAGGAAATCTTCCTAGGACATGATTGGTTAATATGGCACAACCCCTTGATAAACTGGAAAACCAGATGAATCACCTTTGCCTGGTGCCGATGCCAGAAGATTCCATTTGAATTACCTGATGAAGATCCTGAGGATAGATGGGACAAGGAGATGGAGGATGGAGAAACCATCCTCGCCATAAATCTGCAGGAGGAAATACACATCCAGGTGGTCCACCATGCTAATAATCTGGTGGCCAAGGCCTATGAGGGGAGAGAGGAAAAGTCTTTCAAAGAAATGGTCCTGGAGTGGGCACATGACTATCAGGACCTCTTCGAAAAGGAAAGCTTTGACAAGTTACCGAACCCCAAACCCTGGGACCATGTGATCAAGTTAATCCCAAACATGAGCACCAACCTAGATTGCAAAACGTATCCACTCAGCAATCTGGAGCAACAGGAACTCGACAAGTTCCTTGATGAAAATTTATCCAGTGGATGTATTCAACCCTCCAAATCCCCTATGGCATCACCATTCTTTTTTGTAAAAAAGAAGGATGGCAAACTATGACCTGTTCAGGATTATCGCAAACTAAATGAGATGACAATTAAAAACCGATATCCGTTACCCCTCATCTCAGAGCTAATGGACAAACTTCAGGGCACTAGATATTACACCAAGCTAGACATCTGGTGGGGATATAACAATGTTCGAATCAAGGAGGGAGACAAATGGAAGGCCACCTTTAGGACAAACTGAGGGCTATTCAAACCTATGGTCATGTTCTTTGGGCTCACCAACTCCCCTGCGACCTTTCAATGGATGATGAATGACATATTCAAGGAACTCATCACTATGGGGAAGGTCACCATCTACCTGGACGATATTCTAATCATGTCCAAAACAAGGGAAGAGCACAGAGAGCTAGTATGATGAGTACTAGCCCTTATGAGGAAACATCGCCTATTCCTCAAAGTGGAGAAGTGCGAGTTTGAAGTATCAGAGATGGAATACCTTGGGGTGATCATAAGCAAAGGAAGCATTCAAATGGATCCAATCAAGGTACAGGGAGTAACGGAGTGGCTGAAACCCAACAAGAAGAAGGAATTACAATCCTTCCTTGGATTCACCAACTTTTACCAATGGTTTATCCGAGACTATAGCAAGGTAGTATGGCCAATGACACAACTCACTGGTAACATGCCATGGGCCTGGGGGCCCACACAGCAATCCGCGTTCAATGACCTGAAACGCCACCTTGTGGAGGACATCGTACTTGCCATCCCCATGCAAGATGGAAAGTGTTATGCCCAAGCGTCACGTGGACTGATACACGTGATAAACAGATGTTCCTTCGCACTTCGAGGAATCACCTGAGTTCACTTATATGTATACCCGAATGGTGTGACTCAAGGTCAGAAGTAGACTCGAGGTAGAATGATGTGAATAAACTTTAGCTCGAAGCTGGGGTATCCCAGCGAGAGCTGCTAGTCTTAAATATCATACAGGTGATGCTAATAATATAACTACTAATTGTATCGGTCTGTGTCCATGGTGCCCGTTGTCCTTGAGCATCGTTGTCGTACATAAAAGGGTAATTGTGTATCATCGAGCGTCATTGTCTTCAGTCGACAGTGCTTACTAAGCATGTCTCGTGCTATGACTAAGCATAAATAGGGGTAAAAAGGAAGGAAAGTAGGAAAAATCGTAACATTACCCCCACCTTAAGACCATCGTCCCGATGGTTTAATTTAGGGATAGCTCGTAGTCTTGTATTGCCTGGTCCGCTGACATGTGTTTTTCGTTGACCCACTGATTTGATTCTGGCCCGTAGCCCTTCCAACTAACAAGGTAATCCACCGTTGTTGTCATACCGCCTCCTTTTGCCTTGATTTTGCGTAATTTATGGTTGAGTACTTGGTCAACTTCATAATGTTCCTCGTCATTGACAAGTATCGGAGGCGGTGGCGGTGGTTTTTGTTGGTTGGGGAATGCAGGTGTAATGAAGGGTGTTAGGAGGATTTCGTTGAACACGTCGTGGATTTTCCAGGAATTTGGCAGTTTCAGTTTATATGCAGAGACACCGACTTTGGCGAGGACCGGGAAGGGCCCGGTGCGTTTGTCGGCGAGCTTTCGTTTGGGTCGCGGAAGATGGAGGTTGGTCGTATCGAGCCATACAAGATCACTGATGTTATATGTGTGTGATGGTTTCTTGTGCTTATCGTACTGTTTTTTCATTGTAGCGGCTGCTTTTTCGAGGGCCGCTTTGGTTTCAGAGTGTATTGTTTGCATTGTGTTGGCGAAGTCTTTGGAGGCTGGGGTAGAGGATTGGAGTTGTGTTTTCTGGGAAAGGTGGGGATGACGCCCGTGATTGATAAAGAAAGGGGTCTTCCCTGTTGCCGAGTGGATGTGATTGTTGTGTTGGAATGCGGCGAGCGCTAACCACTCGGTCCAGTCGTCTTGCCGGTAGTTGATAAATAACCGTAGGTATTTCTCAACTTCCTGGTTGGCCCGTTCTGTCTGTCCATCAGTTTGGGGGTGGTATGCTGTGGACGCGTTTTGGCGTATATTGAAAAGTCGATATAGGTCCGTCATGAATTTCGAGACGAACTGTGGACCTCGGTCTGAAATGACGACCTGTGGCATACCGTGTTTTGCGTATACCTCATCACGTAAGATCTTGGCCCATCCTTCGGACGTAAGTTCCGTGGAGCAAGCAATTGGTATGATGGCTTTTGAAAACCGATCGACGATGATGATGATGGCGTCATACCCCTGACTCTCCGGCAAACCGGTGATCATGTCTACTGATATGTGAGTCCACGGGGCACTGGGAACTTCGTTTGGATGTAGGGGTGCGGCTCAGGGTTGGTTTGACGATTTCCCCCTTTGACAGGTTTTGCACGCCTTTACATAATTGGTGATGTCCTTGTCGAGTTTTGGCCACCAGTACTCCCGTAGTACCAATTCTTTTGTTTTTGCCACCCCTGGATGCCCCACTGTCGCGTGGTCGTGGAACTGTCCGATGATTTCCCTCTGGAGGTTGTGTTTCCGAGGTATGTAAATTCGTCCATCATATCGGATCATTCCTTCCTCCATTACTAGCCCTCGCTCATGATTTAGAGAGGGAGCGATCCGTTGATCCCATTTGTGAGGATCACGGGTCGCACTTTTAATCCGCTCGTGGATCTCGGCTTCCGTTGGCATGATCATGGCATGGAAGTGCTCTGGTCGAAGGATTACGACTCCCTCATTGTCCCGTCCCCCTTGATCATGATCGGCCCTTCGGCTCAGCAGGTCCGCCTTTTTATTGGCTACGCCTGGTTTGTGGTGCAGACTATACTGGTACTGGGTTAGCTCTGTAACCCATCGTGCCTGTCGTTGGTTCAATTTCTGTGGTTGACGGAAATATCGTAGGTTCTGGTGGTCCGTCCAGATTTCGAAAGTTTCTACTGCCCTGATTAGGTAGTGTCGCCACTCTTCGAGGGCCAGCATGATAGCAAGCAGTTCCTTGTCGTAAATCTCATAGTTCCTTTCCGTGACTGATAGCGCTTTGGAGAAGAATGCGACTGGTCGCCACCTTCCTTCCTGTTCTTGGGATAGGACGGCTCCAATGGCTCCTTCACTGGAGTCCGCTTCCACCTTGAATTTTCCATTGTTTGTCGGTATCGCAAGCACCACGTCCTCAGCCAACCGCCGCTTGAGGTCTTCAAAGGCATTTTGCTGGGATAACCCCCAAGACCAAGGGGCATTGCCGGTTAGCTGTGTCATGGGTCAAACGACCTTGCTGTAATCCCGTATGAAGCGTCGGTAGAAGTTCGTGAAGCCGAGGAAGGATTGGAGTTCCTTCTTCTTGGTTGGCTCTGGCCATTCCGTTACCCCCTTGATCTTTACGGGGTCCATTCGGATGCTCCCTTCTGCGATGATTACCCCTAGATATTCGGTTTCTGTTGTTTCGAATTCGCATTTCTCGGCTTTGAGGAAGAGTTTATGCTGCCTCATCAGCTCGAGTACCCTTCGGACTAGGGTCCGGTGTTCCTCCCTCGTCTTTGACATAATCAGGATGTCGTCAAGGTATATAGTGACCTTTCCGGTGGCGATGAGGTCCTTGAATATATCGTTCATCATCCACTGGAAGGTTGCAGGGGAGTTGGTGAGACCAAAGAACATCACCATGGGCTCGAAGAGTCCGCGATTAGTCCTGAAAGCCGCCTTCCATTCATCTCCTTCTTTGATGCGAATGTTGTTGTATCCCCATCGTACGTCCAGTTTGGTATAGTATCTAGCCCCCCGAAGCTTGTCCATCAGCTCGGAGATCAAGGGAAGGGGGTAACGATTTTTAATGGTCATTTCGTTGAGTTTCCGATAATCCTGAATGGGTCTGAGCTTCCCATCCTTCTTTTTAACGAAGAAGAATGGTGACGCCATAGGGGATTTAGACGTGCGAATTCACCCACTGGATAGGTTCTCGTCGAGAAACTTATCCAGTTCCTGCTGCTCGGTGCTGCTAAGCAGATAGGTCTTGCAGTCAAGGTTGGCATTTGCGTTTGGGATCAGTTCTATGGCGTGGTCCCATGGCTTTGGTTCAGGTAGTTCGTCAAAGTTTTCTTTGGCAAACAGATCCTGGTAGTCCTGCACCCACGAGGGGACCATCTCTTCAAACGTCCTCTCTTCTTTTAGCTGATTGGCCCGAGCAGCCAAGTCGTTGGCATGATGCATAGCTCGGCAGTGTGTCCCTGGTTGCATATCCACCGCCAGGATAGTTTCCCCGTCCTCCATTTCTTCATCCCAGTGGTCGTCGGGATCTTCGTCTGGTAGCTCAAATGGGATTTTTCGGCACCTACACCTGGCGAACGTGATCCGTCCGGTTTTCCAGTTGATAAGCGGGTTGTGCCTTATCAACCAGTCATGTCCAAGGAAGACTTCCTTGGATCCGAGATCCGTGACTGCAAGGTCAATTCGTTCGGCATGGTCCCCGATGGTTAACCGGAGCTCGACAAATTCGGTAATGGACCCGGCTTGATTTTTTGTTCCATCCGCATTGAAGACCGGGATTGGGGTGGCTGTGGCACGGGTTGGGATATGGTTTTTTTCTACGAAGGCTCGATTGATCGAGCTCCCGGTGCATCCGCTGTCCACGAGCATGGTTACTTCGTGCGAGGTTCGATTGGTTAGTGTCTCGATCCTGGCTTTAACGATGAGGTCTCATCCCGTGGTTTTCATCCGTCGGATGAATCGTTGGGGTCCCCGGAGCTCGTCGAGCCACTCCAAGGCTTGACACCTTTCTGCCTTCCTTATCCCTTCGATTACTTCGTCTACTACTTCTTCGGCTCTGGTCTGATGTATCCAATTCCTGAGTGCGGCTTTCGCCGTTGCTTCGTCTTTGGCTTCTTTGATGGCCCTCCAGGTCCATTCAGTGTCGAACGGTTTGAGCCATGATTTGGGGCTTGCTGCCCCTGTTCGGCCCGTGGGCGTTTGAGTCTGTTCTTGCAATTCTTCGGTGTGCTTGTCAACTGTGGGTATATTCGAATGCGCTTTGTACATAGGAGTAACTACAGAAATACTATCAGTCCGGCTAGCGGCTGGAATTGGCACACCATGAACTTGTGCGGCCGACCTAGTGGAATTGCACACTAGTCGGCCCCCCCTTTTACCTCCTCTATCTTGGTTTCCTTGCCGAGTTCTTCATCCTCTTTCTGCAACTCAGCGATTTGCGCCCGTATGTCTTCGTGGGTTCGCTTCTTCTTTGGGCAGTCTTTGGCCATGTGGCCCTTCAGCCCGCAGTTAAAACACTTCCCTTCTTTCTTCATTTGATCGATGTCCATTGGCTTCCCGGCACCGGTATAAGTGGTTCCCGTTCCAGTCTTTTGGGTGCCGTAGTTTGCGGTCGTGGGAGTTTCTGATGGTTTCCCGACAGTTTGCCCCGACTTGTTCGGGGTTGGCGGTGTCGACTTCTTGCCATATTCCTGCAAGGTCGATGCCTCCGCTTTCTGCCTTTGCCTCTCCTTGTACATTTCGACGATCCTCTCCTTCCATTCGTCGTAGCCTACGGGCATCAGTATTTTGACGCCCATGGCTGAGATCATCATAAGGTACGAGGATGGAACTCCCCGCTTGAGGGCTTCTACCATTCTCCTGTCGTTCACGGTATCTTCCCTGATCCCTATGAGTTTAGTGAGCCGTTCCAGCTCGTCAAAGTAATCGGTGGCCGCTTTATCTCCCATCTTGTACTCCTTGATCTTCTGTTTATGTACTTCTTGAACGGCAGGGTCGATAAATTTGTCGTTCAGCATGCGTTTAAAGACTGGCCACGAGGGATACCGGTAATGTTCCCTGGTGGTGGATCGGAAGTTCGGGGAGATGAGGATCCACCACGTCTTGGCCTTGTCTTCTAGATAGGAAGTGGTGAAGGCGACTTTGTTCATGTCGGTCCCAATGTATCCGACGTAGACTTCGAAGTACTGTTCGCAGTCTACCAGGAATCGGTCGATGTCGTCAGAGGCCCCCTTGAAGGGTCGCGGTTTTCGAAGGAGGTCGGGATGGCATTGTAAGACGTTGGGATTGTACGGGAGTGCTCCCATCGGGTTGGGCCATCCGTCGAATGGTGGTTGTTTCCATTCCGCAGGTGGTCTGGGGAAGGAGTGCAGGGAATTGTCGTCTGCGATGGGGCTCCCTTTTGGATCGGTTACCCGGACGATTACCCCATCCCGTATTGTGAATCCGAGGCAGATCGCCTCGGGGTCGTCCCGAATGGGGTCCTTCCCACTCGATTCTGCTTGATCCGGGGGAGGCTGTCCGCCAAGGAGTCGACTTCCTTTCTTGGTCCAAGGGTTTTGGGTTTGAGCGGCTTGCCATGCTGGTCGATTTCTTGTTCGGATGAGCCGTGAAGCCGTGCTTCGGATTGACGGGTTGTTGTCGGCCCAACTCCGGATAGAGGGGGTGACGTAAATGGCCTGTTTCAGTGGGATGGGGGGGGTACACGGCATTGGTGCCAGTACCCTTGGTTCGTTGTCAGGCCGATATGGGGGTATTGGCACGAGGGGGTCTTCCGGGTGCCGTCACCCATATTCCCTCCATGTGTATTCCATCGCGGCATACTGTAGAATTTTTTCTTTTTCAGTTCCTACCGCATACCTGTACTCAAGTCCTAAGGACGTCGCTTGCCAGCGCGCGTCCTGCCACAAGTAATTCCTCCCCTGCTCATACAACTCCTGGTATTCCTTGCTCCTGGCCCTCTCGATTTCTTCTCACAATGCTTCTTCATCTGTGTCTTCTCCTGCTCGTTCCAGCCGTTGCCGATATAGATCATCACTGTCCTCGTCGTCCTCCTCGTCGCCCTCATCCCCGCTGTCCCCTTCCATGAGGAGGGAACTGACGGGCGGGTCGTAGATGGACGGTACGAGAGGACGAAGGGTCGTCGGGGACCCTTCCGTTGACTTGGGTACTAGGCCCGTCGTCCCCTCGGTCGCTGGTCCGGGCGATGGGAGGGCTTCTGAGCCGACTGTAACGCGTCCCTCCGCGCGCTCTCGTCTCCTCCAGTTCTCGGCTATAGCGGCCGAAGAGTCGCTGAAACTCGGGGTTAAGGAATTGTCGAGTGACCCTGCTGCCCAGGAATCGCTGGAGAGCCCTGTCGGAGACGTGGGCATTGTCAGGTACTCAGAGCCCGTAGGCTCCGAGGACAGAGTCGGCGTCCGAGGAGATGGTGTCGGTGCGGGCGGGGTATTCAAGGTCGATGGTCTGGGGTTCTCCTGTTCTTCCGCGCCTAATGGCCTCGTCCCAGCTGACAATGCTGGCAGGTCCTGTCCATGGATCATCCTCTGAGTCGGGTTCCCTGAAAGGGGATCCGGAGTCGGTGCGGAGCTCGTACTCCCTAGGGGAAGCTGACCCCATTCTTTCGATCTCTTCTCTCCTTCTCTGTGCTCGTCCTTGTCGGTCATACTCTGCAGCTTCATACCGCTCTCAGGCTTCTTCTCGGATGTAGTCAGCGAGCTCTTCCTGAGTTCGCCTAATATCCTCCTCTTGCTCTTGGTTCTGCTGCTGCTGTCTGACTGCTTCATCGTAATCAAAGGGGACGTTGAGGTCCCACTCTGGGAATATCCTCTGTATGATCCTTCTCGTGGTGGCCCTTCCCCTCTCGCTGGCAGTTCCGGTCTTGGGCTCACTTCCCATGTGGAGGTGTCGATATGGGTCTCCTGCTGCGGAGATGGCGATGTCCGCGTTGTCGTAGTCGGGATGAATGTCTCTTCCTCGTGGGTTATCGACCCCCAGCCTGCTAACGGACGGGCTGGAGCCAGAATTTGGCTTGGTGGGGGTTTCGGGGGGGTTCTGGGGGGGGTCAGGACTTTCGCGGGGTCCCGCAGCCATCCGAGCGGCATCAAGGGAGTCCCGAGCACGGTTTCCAACCCCTGAGGGAACTGGGGAGGTGGAATGTTCGGGGGAGCTGGCCGGAGTGACGTAGTTGGAGACCTCGGCAGGCTCCTGAGCAACGTTCGTCGTCCACGGGTTCCAGAACCCTGTGAGAGCAGGGTGGCAGTCTCCGATGTGTCGTCGGGGGTGTTTGGGTCCTTCCTCCTCATAAAGGCTCCTCTGATCCGGGTTGCTATTCCCGGCTTCTGGTACGGGTCCCCCTTGCGGGAAGAAGGACGTTCTGGCGGAGGGGGGGATGTCATGGAAGGGGAGATCGGGGGTTACGTTGCGTAGAATTTGCTGGATGTGTTGGAACGCCTGATAGTGCCTGACTATCCAAGCTGCTACTGACTGTCGTCTGTGGCAAAGGGTGATGATGGCCAAGAGACCGAGTAATGTTCCGATGATGGAAGCTATTAACTCGAAGAAGTCGTGATTTAGGTCTGCAGTTGTTACTGGCGGCATTCGGTTTCTCAGCACAATTGGGCTTGAGAAAGGGAAG
>NW_025064914.1:394183-442866 GCF_019112545.1 Guyanagaster necrorhizus
CTAGTCTTAAATATCATACAGGTGATGCTAATAATATAACTACTAATTGTATCGGTCTGTGTCCATGGTGCCCGTTGTCCTTGAGCATCGTTGTCATACATAAAAGGGTAATTGTGTATCGTCGAGCGTCGTTGTCTTCAGTCGACGGTGCTTACTAAGCATGTCTCATGCTATGACTAAGCATAAATAGGGGTAAAAAGGAAGGAAAGTAGGAAAAATCGTAACAGAAAGTTTCAAGTGGAAGCAGACTCGAGCCAAGGAGTGGTCGGTGCCATACTTTCCCAGGAGCAAACTGAGAAGTGGCATCCAGTTGCTTTCCTCTCAAAAGCCCTCATGGTCACTGAGAGGAATTACAAAATTTATGACAAGGAGCTACTGGCAATCATGCTCGCCCTAGAAGAATGGTGGCATTACCTGATCGGAGCCACAGAAACCTTTGAAATCTGGACAGACCATCAAAACCTCTGGTACTTCCACCAACCCTAAAAGCTAAATCGTCGACAGACCTGATGGGTAACAGAACTCAGCCAGTACCAGTACACCCTTCATCACAAGGCAGGAATGGCCAACAAAAAGGCAGATCTTCTAAGCCTATGAGCGGATCACAACCAGGGGGAAGATGACAATGAAGGGGTCATCCTCCTATGACCAGAACATTTCCGGGCCATGACAATGCCAACGGAAGAAGAAACACACAAGCACATCAGAAGTGCGACCTGAGACAGCTGTAATTGGGATCAGCACATCATGCCATCCCTCAATCACGAGAAAGGACTAGTCAAAAGAGATGGGTTGATCCTCTATGATAATCACATCTATGTTCCCTGAGACAAGGGACTCTGTGGAGACCTTATTGCAATGTGCCATGACCATGTGAGTGCTGGGCATCCTGGAATCGCCAAAACCAAGGAATTGGTCCTACAAGAATATTGGTGGCCGAAGATGGGAACTGACATCACCAATTATGTCTGAGCATGCAAAATCTGTCAACAAGGCAAAGCATCAACACAGCCTCATGCTGCACTGCTCCACCCAAATGAAGTCCCAATGTCTCCATGGACCCACATCTCCATAGACATGATCACCAGACTACCCGAGTCCAATGGCTATGATGCCATCCTGGTCATCGTTGACCGGTTCTCGAAAGCCATTATCCCCATTGCCTGTTCTACCGAATTAAGCTCTGAGGGACGGGCCAAAATCCTCCGAGATGAAGTGTATGCCAAATATGGCATGCCACAGGTTGTCATCTCAGATCGCAGACCACAATTTGTGTCCAAATTCATGACCGACCTATACTACTTACTGTCGATAAAACAGAATGCGTCGACAGCATAGCATCCCCAAACCAATGGACAAACTGAGCAAGTCAACCAGGAGATCGAGAAATATCTCTGACTCTTCATCAATTATTGACAAGATGACTGGACTGAATGGCTTGCTCTCGCAGCCTTCCAACATAACAACCGAGTACATTCTGCCACCAGCAAAACCCCTTTTTTTGTAAACTATGGCCAACACCCTCCAGTCTATCAGACCACCTGACTACACACTTCAACCCCCACCTCAACAGATTTTGCCACCACCATGGCAAAAATACACACCAAGACAAAGACGGCACTAGAGAAGGCCGCATCATCAATGAAATCACAATATGATAAACACCGATGCACCGCACATGAATATGCCCTGAATGACAAGGTGTGGCTGGATGCTACCCACCTCCACCTACCCCAACCAAAGAAAAAACTGGCTGATAAAAGAGTGGGACCATTTTCTGTCCTTACCAAAATCAGCCTAAGTGCATACAAATTATGCCTTCCCACTTCTTGGAAGATTCACGATGTCTTCAATGAGTCTTTATTGTCACCATACATTGCCCCTGTGTTCCCTAACCAGCAATGACCTCCTCCACCTCCTCCAGACCTAATTTATGATGAAGAACATTATGAAATCGATCAGGTCCTAAATCACAAGCTACAAAAAGTCAAAGCAAAAGAGGGCGGAATGATGACCACCATCGACTACCTTGTCAGTTGGAAGGGATATGGCCCTGAATCCAATGAATGGATAAACGAAAAATATATGACAGTGGACGATGCCATACACGAATATGAACTCTCCCTTAATTGAGCCATCGGGATGATGGTCTTAAGGGGAGGGTAATGTTACAATTCATTAATTTCTTTTCTCTAACCACTATGCTTAGTCAGAACATTTTCCCTTTTTGAATAGTGGGAAGGGCTTAGTCATCACAACTAACTCAATCTGATGATGGATGGCCCAACCACACAATCAACCTATTATATACAACTATGATGCTCAAGGACAATGGACACCATGGACACAGGAGGACACAATAAGTAGGAGTATTATTAGTATGCACAAAACAGTATTTAAGACCCACAGCTCTCACTGGTATACCCCAGCTTTGAGCTAAAGTTTATACACACTCATTCTCCTCTCAAGTTATATTATACATCTTGATAACATCATGCAACTGACCAAACAGGAACTCCAACAGAAGGCTTGAACACGAAGCCACATTGGTTTATCACATGTCAGCCTGTCATGTGTTGCTTGAGCCTAACAATATCTGCCATCTAAGACACTGATAATATGCTCACCAAAGCACCACTCACTCCAGCTACATGCATCTTGCTATGTCAGAACATCCATTCATACTCATATTTGCATGCATCCATACCACAGCTGCAGGATGTTCAATCAGTGCACTGAGAAGAAAAAGGGAAAGAAGTTACCTCACAAAGAACAGTGATGTCCTGAATGTATCTATGCATGTAATTTTGTGAAATACAGTACTACATGCTAAGTACAAAAGTACTACTAAGCATGTGAAGCAAAATAGAGCTAGAGTGCAATAAAAGAAAGGCTAACTATGATGGGCTTGAGTGACAATTTGTGAAGTATATGACTTAGCTTCAGGATGATACCAAAGGATCATACTGCAGGAAGTCTCAGTACTTGACACTGAATTTATTGATAATAGCATAGAGCTTGTGCACTAAGAATAGAAATCATGTGAAACTATAGATATGATCTTGCACAGGAGAGACTCTGGAACCATATTGCTAGGTCCAAGAGAGAATTGATGATGGATAGTGATAGTCTCAGTTGTAGCTACAGACAAGTGGGAATCTATGACGATGTAACACATGATGTCAGAGAAACTGGACTATGCCTATGCTCTCATGTGCCTCTATTTTCAATCAGGTGATGCTCCTATATCACCATCACCTTGTACAGCATGTGAGAAAAGCAAAAAGAAAGAGAACCTCATCTTCTGAACCAACTCAGATTCTCTGAAGCATCCTGCAAATGAAACAACCATGTATCATCAGTCCAGTCCAATGAAGAAGCTCATATAGTGAAAATATGAGCTCAATGCAATGGTGCAGACAACTGAGATGAATGTTAAGTAAAGTGCTGTTGCACTAGCATTTGACACCTAGATTGGTTATGTCCTATGCTATGCTGCTGCTGAATGGAGTTACACTTTGAGCAGTGTTGTAACAATGCAAACAGTTTCTGAGCACCCAAAGAGAGACATGAAATATTCCTTGATGGAAGTGTTAATGAGATACATGGTGTTACTGAATGGATAGAGATGGAAGAAACATTATCTGCTCAGCTGAAAGGCTCTGGCTTTGTGAACAATGCATCAGTGAGATTTAAATCATCTTGTAATTTGCAACAACAGCAGCATCAGCAAAACAGCATGTAGAGACTCTGACCATAATGGCAACATTGACAATGTCTCTCTGATCAGCTCAACAGACATCTGACTCTGCATGCCCTGCCCCAATCCAAGTGTGCTTCTCTTTTATAGCATCTTCTTTCTATTCTGCCATACACTGTTCAACAAATGCCTCCAGCATTGCTTCCTCCAACTCAAACTGTCTATCCTTCAAACCATCATAGTAGTCTGTTTTCTGCTCCTCATTAAGTACAACTTCCTTCCCACATTGAAATGCTTTGTTGACTCTCTCAGTATCCTCCTGTATTTCTGCTGAAATCCCTGCATTGGCTTGAGCTCATCTCTCAGTGCTGCACTCACCTTTAAGTCTATGCTCTGCTGTTATAAGCTTTCAAAGAGCAGCATTATAGCCTTGCTGATATCCAGCCTGCTCCATGTCCCTCAATGTCAAAAAATAGCCATCTTCCTCTCCTAAACAATATGTGTGTTAGGCCCAAGTTGCATATAACTAGTAACACATGATAAATGACTGCTACCTCATGTTTGGGTATAACAATCAAGTTCAGTGATACCAGCATTATGTGGTCAAGGTGTTTGCAGGTCACTTGAGATGAAGTGGTAAGAATAAACTTTAGCTTGAAGCTGGGATTTTACCAGTGAGAGCGAGCTCCTTAAATACTGTACAAGACTTGCTAATAATACTACATACTTATTGTGTGTATCTCTGTCTGGTTGCTCATTGTTCTTGAGCATTACTATTGTACATAAAAGATTGATTGTGTGTTGCCAGGCAACATTGTTGCATTGAAAGACAATGACAGACTTGGCTAGTTGTGATGACTAAGCCTTGTCCCACAGTCTTAAGTGCTTTCTTTTAGCACTCTGACTAAGCACAAATAGGGGTTAGTCCAAAAAATAAAAAGGAAAATAATAACAATGTGTGTCTCCAGAATTACATTAGAGCCTGTTTTAAATCCTCTCTAGCCCTCTGCACATCAAGAAACTCTTGTAAAGCTTGTGAGAATATAAAAAGTGATATCAGTGCTGTATCAGAGCTGATTTCTGCTGCTGTATCAAGCTGTGGCTGCAGAATCAGATTGGTAGCAGTTATTGAGGTCAGAGACTTCTTCTTCGACTTCTTTTTTTTTGCAGTAGTAGGATCCACAGGTAATAGAGGTGTGGATGGAGTCACTTCATTGGTGGTAATCACTATTGTTGTAAAATGTAGAGTTTAAAGAAAAGGTGTAGACTTGAGAGTGAAAGGAATACTGAGAAATGACACAAGCAGCTTAGTCTGAAGGCATTGTCAAATCACTCTCTCATCACCATATAGAACTGTATCACTAGATCCAAGAGAGAGAATTGGCAATGGATAGTGATAGTCTTAGTTGTAGCTATAGACAAGCAGAAATCTATGGCAATATAACATGTGATGTCAGAGGAACTAGACCATGCCTATGCTCCCAAGTCCACATGTGATCTTGTGTAGGACTTCACACAGTATTAATATATGACACATAATCATAGGGTGGATTAATTGATGTGCTCTAGGCTAGAAGTCAGACACATTGCAAGTAAGACAGAATATCTGGACACTCAGCTAGAGAACATAACAATTGTGACTGACTCCAGACATAAGAGATGACCATGAGGGTGGCAGAATAATTCCAAAATAAGAAAGTGAAGAGACCTGTGGCTAGGCTCACCAACAGAGCTAACTGATGACAGGTTGCATAGAAGCAGAGAGCACAGTCCTGATCTAGAACAGAATATGCATGTCAGACAGCAATATGCACAGGAATAACTTGTGAGGGACTCCAGAACAGAGTCCCACACATTGAAACTACTATATTAGGTTTCTCTTAGTAAGTACAGCAGTAGACAAGTTTCTGACCCCCCCACAGGTGCAGTGTATTGGATATGAAGATCTTGTGCTCCAGCTCTGGATTCAAGTTTGTAACTTTAGGCAAGAGAATAAACCATTTATTGAGATTATTAAGAGAGATCTAAGAACTGTGTGAGGCATTGAAAGCTCTACAAGACTCTAGTCCATTTTAATAAGGGGTTTTGAATTGCACTCTAGCCTGAGAATAAGAGAGCAGTATCTGAAGGGCACTCTTCTGAGTTTTTGAGGTATTTGTGATGCAAGGCACTACAGGTGGCAGAGATTCAAACCCTTTGGATCTGTGGACAGGGTTTTTTGTATGTTTTTGTATCTCTGGATTACATAGGTTTGAATCCTGTGGGTCTATCATCAGTTTGGAAACTTGTTCACAGAGGTTTGAACCCTTTTGTACTTGTGGATGGAATTGTGAAAGGTTTCTGCTTAGGGTGTGAAGCTTTAAGTCATGTTGTATGTTAGAGATTTTGAGTTGATCTGAGCAGTGCTTGAGAGTTATTGAGAGTTATGGGAGTGTTTTGAAGTATTGTATTAAGATACAGTATTTTTACCTTAAGATCCAATGACACTCATTATCTCTCTTGTTTAGACAAAAGCTTTGAGACTTAGAGAGATCTCAGACTATTGTATGCATGCTATTGCTATTTGCACACAGTGGATCATTGAAGAGACAATTATATTTGCTATTACTACTTGTTATGATTTTTCCTTCTTTTTATCTTTTATTCAAGGGATTAACCCCTATCTTTGCTTAGTCAGAGCACTTAACCAGCACTTAGGACCATGGGACCAGGCTTACTCAGCACAACAAGCCCAGTCAGTCATTGTCCTTCAATGTGACAGTAACTGCTCAATGATGGATAATACCCTTTTGTAGATAGCTTAATGACACTGGACAAAATGCTTTATAATGTCAGGATGCACAATTAGGTAGTTATATCTATAGAATGGATGACAACTAGTATATAAGTAGCATAGCTCTCACTGTAGTATTCCCAGCTTCGAGCTAAAGTTTTATCTTCCACCATCTTATCTCAAGCCAATCTAAAGGCCTTACAATACAAAACCACATAACACAATCAAGTGGACTCTGACATCATTGCCCAAAGTGTGAGACAGTATCAGTTTATCATGTGTTCAGGTCATATGTCATTTGGACTTAACACTACTCTTATCACATTATAATACCCCAATGAACTAAGAGTGTTGTGTGTGTGTTGGTGTGGGTGTGATCAGTGAATACTACTTTACTGTATCACTTTCTAGCTTATGCATAGAACAACCTCTTCAATGGGCCCACCTGTTTCATCTAGAAACTAGTCTGCTTTCTGTGGAATACAGTATTAGTCACATGCCACCAACAAAATGAAAAGAAGATGCAGAGTAGAGCTTCAGGTGTTTTACTATCTGACTTTATCTTTGGTATATAAACATCCCTATCCAAATCTCCATGAATAAAATTGACTACATGATGGTGCAGAAGATTGACAGACACTATGCTTTGAATGATCTCTATCCTGTCTGTTCCAGCTTATTTTGCAATGTCCAAGCATCTGAGTGCTCCTGTGAGATCATCTGGATGTCTGTGGGTGTCAATATCTGAAGGTATCTGTGAAACAGCACTGGCCACATAGTGTTGTCATATATCTCTTGAGAGCTTCATGTCATCACCTTCAGAGAGACCTACAAGGGGATATCAAGGATTGGGGGCATGTCAGAGAGTGTCAAGAGAGAACTATGAGGTCACAGGATGCTGAGAAGCTTGTCCAATGTTTTGTTGATGATTGGACATGAGAAAATTTTAGTGATGAAAGGCTACACTGCAAATGTCAACTCCATAAGAAAAGCTAATAGAATGAAAAGTATTTTTGATCTTTCATGAAACCCAGATTTACAAGAGGGGAGGTTTAGACCTCTTCCTTGACCTCCTTTCTCAACTGCAGAATAATCCTCTCAAAAATGAGGCTGATGCTTTGGCCTTGATCTATATGTGAAGACCTTGTAATAAACTCTTTTTATAACACATTAATCTACTCATAGCAGGGTGACTTATAGCTGGACTCCATCTTGTGTTATTGCAGCTGGATATGGTACTTCTTTTTGTTCAAGATAGGATAAGTTCCAGTAATCACCACAGAGATCAAGGTTACTTCCTATTTCAAACTCCAATGTCAGGTCAATTCCCTATAGCAGTGGCCTCCAATACCTCTTGTTGGAGGGATATTATTTTCATACATTCCAGGAGGACCTGTGTGAACTCTTTGTTTAGGATGCCACTATTCCAACACAGAAATAGATCTGCTTGGTGAAATGAATGCTACTCTGAGCATGGGTGAAACAAATATTTCAACACAAATCTTTGATTTGAACATGAATCCAAAATGGTAAAGGCTACTGGAAATGCAGGCTGTTGCTATTACCTTTTATACCAACAATCTGTACTCAAAGTACCTAGTCTTACCACATGCTGTCAAAGAAAAGATGTGGAACCATACCTGAAAATGCTGACCCAGCAAAGCAATTACCAGCATCAGTGGTTGAAGGTGAAGTGGTGATGAATGACATATTGGGTGAAGATAGGTAAAAGGGCAGGGAAACAGGACTGTCATCTTGCAGATTTGAACCACAATAGAGGATGGTATGCCACTCATACAGAGCAGGTGCACTGTCTCATGAAGGAAGAAAACATTGATGAATAGATGGATTTTACGAGTGGAAGAAAAATCATTAAATTCCAAGATATGAGCTCGAGTCCAGTTAGAGAATTGTGTGTCTCTGGATGAGGCAATGAACTAAAGCGACAGACGGGACTGCTCACTAAGTTTTTCTGAGACTCACCTAACTTGAGTGAGAGTCAGTCATTATTTTGTAAGACATTTTAGAAAAGACAAAGATTCATTGCTCAGATGGATACTTTTACTGAGAGATTTATGCCATCACCATAGTCAGAGAACATCATAAATGCCATTTTACATAGCTGGTATATTAGTGTAAGAGCCCAAAAACAATCAAGAGAACAGTGATATGAGATTAGTTCAACCTATATATCATCTCTTATTTGGAAACCATGGACCCGATGGACTGATGAAAGAAAAGGGGCCATGATAATGGCACATGACTGTGACTGTGCATATGATGTGTCCTTTGCCAGTAAGGAGAACCGGCGACCCAAAAGTCAGACTGCATGGTATCAATGTTGGGCTGCTGATTATACTAGAAAACTGACAGCAATATAAAATCCAAAGATATGTTTCGACTCACCAGAAAAAAGGACGCATTTCAGGATGAGAGGGACCCTAGAAAATGGAAAAAGAAGAGACAGTCCAAGTCACCGTGCTTTATCCTTGTCCGATAGGGTGACGGCATTATAACATTACAAACTATCAGTAAATATCCGAGAACAACAATAAGGTACTGACCAGAAAAGGACATCCAAACCTCATTGCGGATGGATGATGGTGATTGTAGAAGGAAGAGAAGGAGCATATGGAACTCAGCTCCGCAGCTTGGCTACTCTTGGGCGTATTTTGATGCATCCACATCAGCGAACGGAGTGCTCATCGCGTTGAAGCAATTTTTCTTCCAAGTTCTGTCACGACGCAACCAATTATTGTTTATCAGTGTCGAACAGAACTTCGACTCACGTGCAAAGCGCATTCCGTCCTGATTGTCCACTACCGTGCCTATAATTGTGCATAAGTAGATTGGATTTCGGATAGAATCTAGAGGTTGCTCCTGGACGACCAAATCCCAGGGGAAAAAAATACTTGTCCAAAGCAATGACTAGGGAAAATCCGAAAATTTATTCAAGATTCTTCTATCAAACACCATTGCTTGGAATCGAACTAATACTTCCACAGATGGAATAGCCTTTACGCATAATTTTCTTTCCATTCATCCAAAATGGAATCAGAAGGGCCATCAAAACTGTACTTTCCATCAGGCAGTATGACATCGGTCGACGAATCGAAGTATTCCCATAAACCGACCTCAGGTAACTTGTAATAAAATGACCAAGTTTGGGGCCAAGAGAATTCTGTGAGGAATACTTGCGAGCATGCGTTCAACTACATTTGTATGCGTTCAGCTAGCATTTGATACTTAGACAGTCATTTTGAGGCTGCTAGACTCTTTTTAACCACGTTTCCCTCGGACATTTACTTAGCTGTTTGAGGTTTCCTGATGATGTACATCATGTATCTACTATCAAACCTTCCTCCATTTTCCTATGAGGAATCCTCTCGGTAAACTTTGTACCCTAATCCAAGAAGGCAGGTGCTAATTTCGGAGGTGGTACTCCTAATGCCATAACCTATATACCCAAAGGTATCATATCTCGTGGCCTCCAGCAGCTCTAAGCTTTCCGTCAGCTCTCATATTTAAATACATAAATAGATTCTACTGTACAGCTCTACCATTACTATACTTTTCAGAAGGAGTCATGGAGGCGGTCCATGGGCATTACCAACTCCCACTGTTGTGAAGTACGGTACCTCATCCTTTCGTTTTGATTACTAAATTTATTTTTATAGATATTGACCCAAAATGCATCTCTATCACGCTGCCACACGCAAACACAAATGTGACAATGCATACGAGAAAACGCGAACGCACGCTCACAAAGAAAAACACAAAATTCTACGTGCCCCCGAGTTTCCAGTTTCTACAAAGAACCAAAATCTACACCCAATATCCATATCAGCCTACGGAATCGAACCGTAGACATACTCAAGATGCCGCTAATCCATTCTGACCTAGGAATTGACAGAATACGTAGAAAATGAAGATACCTATAATAAAACCTCATCTGATACACAACTCACAAGTACCACCACATGTGGTCTATAGAATCATGAAACATAGATGAATGAACACTACCACTACAAGTAAACGACACCACCATGAGCCACAGTCTTCGCACTGAGAAAATGATGTGGAAGTAGCGAGAAATTGAAACTATCCTAACTCCCCGTGTTAAGCCGTGCTCGCTGCTCCAACAACCTCATCGGCAATGTATCTTCCCCAAGCGCACAGTACCACTCTGGCGTCTGTGCCATGATATGATCCCGAAGAATCACTTAAAAATGATCCTGCTCCTCAGGAGGTGCAAATATCGGCCACATAAAAGTAGGGTTCGTAGCCCATATAGGAACGATATGTGCTCCTTCCCAGTCGATGATGCCAGTGGTTACTGTCGGATCGTCTGAGCGAACGATGATGTTATGTATCGAGAAATCCGGGTGATCTAAAGTGATCAGGGTTTTATCCATAGCGAGGTCGCTTGAACAGCTGATTTCATCAGTTGACCGAACATAGGTAGCTCTGGTGGGTAGGCCGATAGGATGTGGATGATGGCGGTAGTGCGAATCGCCTGTCTCCTCTTGCAGTAGCAGCTGGCCAATGTGCAGTGTTAATGAAGGGACTGCATTTATTAGGATACAGAATGGTATCTGGATTGGGGCCAATCTCAGTAGTAACCATGGGCCCGATAAAAAAGCATCTCTTGCTTGCATCTATGCTTCCAATTGCATTGAACCGTAGAGACAGCATGTTCTGGTATTGATCTCCCACAGCGAGAGATAGTTTATACTTCTGCTTATGGCTGAGGGATTCCCATATTGAGCTGGCGTTCTCCCCGTTGATCTAGGACATTATTAACACCGATCGTTGTTAACAGTGGAGGAAACGAACAAGCTCCATTATCATCCATGCTCCGCCTACTGCACCATCGATGTCCGTATCGTACGCCGACATGTCCAGTACAGGAATTGACATGTGTCTCTTCAGGTATCGTAACGTTGCTTCCTGATAATGCGAATTAGTACCTCGAAGTTCAGCGGCGCTCTAACAAACTTCAGAACGCATTTTTCTTCGTGTTGGGATACATGTCGCATTAACCCAGTGATGGGATACCCTGGTAATAAGAAGACCAATCTGGGCCATGGTTGCATGATACGTCTGGCAGGTAACGATGAAATGCTATTCAACTAAGCTTATTTCAGGAACAAGGGAGCATATGATAGGTGCATGAAGCAGTGTGAGAAGCGCAAAGAAAAAAACAAACAGAGTCATGAACTTTGCTGAAATGGATCGAGAGAAATACAAGTATCCCTGAGATGTTGTTGAGTTCGCTCCTGCAAAGCTTTAGTGTTAATGTCAGCCATGACATGCAACTCGGATTTGGAAATGGGTGGAAAAAAAAACTATAGAGGAGAGCTAGGGAAATCTGACAAGTGATGGCGAAGAGCTCAATACCCTTAAAAGATTTGTGATGGAGTACAATAAGCCACTTCGGCAAAGGCCGGACCAAACGTACCTTTACCTGATTTCACTGTGCACACAGCGCCTTCACTTCATTGCTTCGTGGAAGAATACGAGAATTGAATGCTTTAGCATTCTTCCAGTCTCGCTTCTCTCTTTCAGGTTCATGGCGGCCATCTGATCAACGATGACAGCGAGCATTACTGGGACTGCAAATAGGATGTTAACCTTGACCTCAGCGGAGTACAAGATCAACTTTAGGTACATAATGCTACTTTCAACATGGTGAATGCGTTGAACACATGTAGTCGATTACACAGGAGAGTGACAAAAGATTGATAGAGAAGACTCGATATTCATTTCAGGAAGATAATTCGCGGCACCACGAGAACAGACTCAAGTATCAAGTCCCCGATATGCTCTGAGTATAGCGAGGCTATGTCTATATGTGCTAGACATCAAATAGCAGCTATAAATTAAACCTCTTCTAGCTTAAAAGACCCCAATACCTCGGAGGAACAACGAGCTATTCGGTAAGCCATTTTCATATATCATCAAGGGGAGGGAGGGGAGGGGAGGAGGATGTGGCCAGGAAGATTGATTCACATGGTTTCGCCACAATAAATCACCGGCTCGAACTCAATGTTGACTGATAAAGCCACAATTAGGCCCCGATGTTTCAGCCCCAGAACGTATGGTCTAGCTTTTTCCCTGTTTCATAGAGAGACTCGTAGTTCAGACTGTAAAGTTGCCAAGAAATCAGAAGAAAATCAAATCGCATTCCCCCTACTCTTATCAATTCTCGGCGACAGCATTCGAGATTTGTGATACCTTAGCTAGCACCGGTGGCGAAGGCTACGCCGAAATGTCCGGGCGAGATTGTATGAATGTGATGTAATGACGCTCACATTCCTGAGCTGGAAGAGTAGTTGGCGATCGCTATATGGGTAGGAAATACACGATTTACCTTTTAGCATTATTTGGACCCTCCATTCCCGGTTCCCCGGTGACATCAACTATAACAAGGACGGCCTCGACATCGCTCCAATGTATATCTTGAATGAAGTGAGCCTCCAAAGACAACGGCTTCACTGCAAAGCACGTACCAGTCACAAGATGCTCCTTAGTACATGACATTTTCTTTGAACATATTCCGTCTGCAACGTTCCCCCAAGTCAAGTTATCGATGCTGTCAGAATGCTGACCTATCTAGAGATTTCTGAACACATACTACATCATTGAGGGCATTGAAGGTGCAGGGGACATTGATATGCTATATAGAGGATATGAATCTCGTCAGCGAATCTTCAGAATGCGAAGACAGACATCCAAACATAATCGATAATCAGTACACATCAAGCTTTCTCCACTTTCTCCACGGTTTGTAGCCCTCCGCCGGCGTCGCTTGCAAGTCTTCGATCGGTGAAGCTTCTACGGTACAAGGGCTTTGCAGCTGCCACCAAAACATCATGAGCCAAGTTCATGTATGGGTCATCCCAGCAGAAGAGGGGATTGCACAGAAGGAGAGGAGATGAAGATGTACGGAGGTGGATTGGGAAAGGGTCTGAGAAGTTGGCCGATCCCCAGTTCTCATCTCATTCGTCTCACCTCCGGAACATAATAGCCTCCTTGACCAGCACGATATATTGATTAGTATGAGGTCATGACATTCCATTCGTATACAGGAAAGGGATAGAAGGACTATCAAGCCCACAAAGAAGGACCGTACGAAGCCAAGAATCCATGTGAGAGTATGAAAAAAAAGCCAAGCCGGCCCTTTTACCGGTTTGATGTCAGCAAGAGTCGGAGTGATAATGGATCTTAGAGCAATCACATCACGATTGTAATCCACCCGTGGTACTACAATTATCACTGGCGTATCTCCCATAGCATATTTCAGGAAGGGCTTCCTCGCACAAAGAGTGTAAAAGAATGATTGTTTGTCACGACCCCTAATATCACTCATGGAGGCCGATATTCCTCACGTTTTGACACTGGTATATCTCCTGGTTGAGGCAATGGTATGTGGCAGCAGTGCACATTTCCTTTACATCAATTGTCTGACTATTCTCTGTTCAAGGAGGTGCCTTTGTCACTTCTGTCGACTCTCTGAGTGCTCTCCCAGACGCAATCAACAAATCCTTCTCTCGTCCCACTTAAATGATCATGTCAACCTATTCCTCTTTCTCCATGAAAAAGCTACAAAGTGGGTTTCTGTGCTATCCAGATCTACAGGCTAATCTAATCTCTAGTGATAGAGAGTTATCACTTCGACGGGCCCAACTCACCTCAATGTGATCTCGTGGTGCGTTGTTGCTATTGGCAATTCTGGTATCTGACTTACAACTCGCCGGTTTGGGTTAAGCATCGCTTCGTTCTAGGGAAAGGCGATCTTGTTCAAGTTCGCATTAAGGCTACTGGAAGCTTCTTGTTAATGTACAACATCCGAACGCCTTGTATCATTATCATTGTCGAGAGTCAATCACGATTATTTCCCCACTCGCTCCTGCAGCCACTTCACCAGTATCCACACATCTTTAGAGGCCACATACCATCCTACTGAGGACATGTTCCTCTGCATCCAGGCATCCAACACACGTATATTGCATACCTGTATTGTGGCGGAAATCCAACAGTAAACATTACGAGTATGGGCTGACATCCCTCTCTCTCTGTCAGTCCGTATCTGGGCCCGGTCTTGTCATTAGCCGTAGTCACGTACAATAGGTCATATTGAATCGTACATTGTCGAGCGGCCTTCAATACGACCATAGATACATGGAAAGTATGTTTCCTAGAACAGATAGCATAACAACACCATCAATGTTATAGATTGAGGTGTACCTGGTTCCCAGCTATATTGAGATTGGTAGATGAGGACGGATGTGTGTATCAAGAACGTTGCTGTCTGCAAACGAGAAATATTGCCTACCAGGGTTTTGTGTGCCAAAAGCCGTCGGGTAGGCAGGATTGTTCAGGAGTCCAGGAATATGCAGCTGTTCTGTATGACATCAGCGACTCTGCTCCCTTGCTCATTCCAGGTGTTCAGAATTTTCGAGAGCTGTTCATTGAGTATGAATAATGCATTGTCCCGCGAATTGTAGTACATGATATCAGGTTGAAAATCGCATGCACATTATCACACATTATCGCCCTATCTTGCCTGTCCTCTTTAAGGCATCTAAATAAGAACACACTCCGATTTTGAAGAGAAAACAAATAAATTAATCACTCTTCTTTTTTTCATAGAATTCATGAGTGAAGAAGGACAAGAATGGCTCAGCGTGGAAGGAGCCAACCACTTGTCACTCCCTGTCGGCATGTATGACACGAACTCAAAATTTCAAGACAAAAGTTGGAGGACATGCAAAATTTTATGTATGCACTAAGATACCTGAACATGGGAGCAGTTATGTTTTTCAACACGATGCTTCATGCCGATGTAATTTCGTGTGGTTCACCCTATATCGTTTGCTGAAGCCGTTACCATATCAGAGGATCCGTGACTCAAAGATGGCACTTTTAAAAAGAACCACAAACTAATGATGGCACTTTTAAAAAGAACCACAAACTAATGATGCCATTATATATTCATCTTTTGGGACCAAAGCAGCACCACAGTTTCTGATAACCGTGTTATACAAACGACGACAATATCCAGTGCAGAAACTGTTTCAATGTCATACCATCAGTGATTTCCTTGGCTCCTCCACGACAACCATTATAATATGACTCTATCTACCTCAATATCAATTTTAGTGATAAAAGACTGAAATGCGAATATTAAATATTTAAGAGAAACTAATAGAAAGGCAAGGGTTTATCGTTCACAAAATCCAGATTTACAAGGTTCTCAAGCTCTTCCTTGACTCCTTTTTCAACCGTAGAGTCATCCTCTTCAAAACAGGGCTGACATACCCCCCGTGTATTAGAGTGACAGGTGTCTGAATCTTTTACTGTGGCCTTTACCAGCATATGGCTTGCATGTCAGGGATTTCGTTATTGGGACATTATGCCGGTACCAACACCATTCGGATTCTACTTTGAAGTGTTGCAACACAGTACCCAGTAACCTGAGATGCCTACTTGATCAGAGAAAAATACAGGATGACGTGCCTATACCATGGCAACAGACGGAGTCGAACCGTGACCATGACTGCTCCTAGCTAAGTAATTGGTGTTAGATCTACCATTCTGTTTTTCGTAGACTCACCGCCTGATACGGAGATACATTCAAACATCGTTTACATGTTCTTAAATGAAGATGTCAGCAAGGGCCATGTCCCCACCCATATGTGAGAGAAATTTCGTACATAATTGACATCGGACTAATAATGGGTCTCAGAACTATTGTAATCTGCTTGTGGTACGATTATCACTGGTACCCCTCTCATAGCCTATTTGTGAATGAGCCTGCCTTCCATAGAGAGAGTAAAGAACGTGAAGTTGAGAATGGAGGAGGAGAGTCCCGAGAGAAGCGGATAAACTAGAACGGTTCACAGGGAAACGGTGCTAGATGCACGCGCATGGAAAGTAAATCAAATAGCTTACATCGCTTCTGTCGACTGTCTGAATGCCCTCGCGGATGGAGCCAACACTACTGGAGGGTCTCCACATATTCCCTCTTCCATCACTGATATCAACACGACCTTACATTACGATGAAGCCTACTACCATGAACAGCACATTTGCGCCTTACTTGGCGATGAAAGAGTGGGCATCTAGAACCTCAATATCGCGCTGAGGATGTTTAAGTTATGGATATCGACCATGCTCCTGCGTTTTCAAAGCTCGCCATTTAAACGAGCCAAGCAATGAGAAAGAGAAATTAGTCTCTTTGATCTTCGTAGGAGCAGCGACGAGAACCTTACAATGAAGCTGTTCTTGGCTGCATTTAAAAGCATAAAAGGTGTCTTAAAAGGTGGATACGCATTTCCGACACCCTTTCGCCAATTCTTTTCTACCGCAACGCGGTAGGGAATCATCGATGCTGGCATTTTGCCCGACTGCCTATGAAAGGCCCAGAATATGATTAGCCTGAATATTTCCGAGTGTGTCTGGATCGCATGGCATTCTTTTCATCACCGAATACCGAGCCTCATCCATATGCGAGCAACTTGGCTTAACACGGACTTGGGACTTCCACCGTGAAGCTCCTTTCCTACCGATTCATTTCTGAGTCGATATGTACTAGCTTGTAGTGCATCGGATGGCGTGCCCAAGAGAAGTGGTAGAGATTATATATAGGGTTAGTATTCACTAACCATACAGTACGATTTCTGTAGTTTATAGACACCAGACAACAAAGGCGGGGAATTTGAGAAGTACAAAAGTTTCCACTGATTTTATAGAACGGCCCTTCTCAGTATGAAACCAAGAACACCTTGAATGCTTCATACCCACTGTTGAGATTATGATCGCTGCAAAGCAATCTGGCTGTTGATATATTCAAAGTATGCGATCACTGTCAAATGAGTAAGAGCCTTAATGAGCCCCAAGCTGTAATAATTGACTTCAATACCCGAAATGCAGCAACGGCCAATCCATCTCTCATCTAGCGCAATAGATCGGAGTGAATTTCGTTCCATTCAAGTGTCTGTATCTATAGCAGCAAATTAAAATGCATCAAAAGGAGAAGACTTGTCACTGCCACAAATGTACCACGATCACAGACGCCACCCATGACTTAGATTAGGGAGAAAACCATCGAATGTCCTTTGAAGGAGTCGAAGAATGTATGAAAAAGTAAGTGTCCATATCAGAGAAGGATGTAGAAAGGACGGCCAGAGATCCGCGACAATATTGAAGTTTGACATCGAGACTCCGGAACAAGCCATTTGACGTGATGGTGATGGAAGAAATATTTGCAGAGCATTATAGCGTAGTTAGTGATTCTGTAACTGTTCTGACAAGGACAGCGAGCTTGCATTCCAAACACATCCAGACCACGCCATCAAATGAAGGGACTAGGATATCCTGATCCATTGTACCTATTCTCGTAGAAAGCAAACTAGAGAGATCAAAATTCTCCCATTGCCACACTGGTTCTGGGGAAACAGAGCATCATCATCGGTCTGTTTCATTAGGACAATTTAACAGTATAAGTTAGAGGTGACTGCGAACCAAGAATGAATGGGGAGCATTCTCAATAATCATAATATACCTTCATTTTGAAACATGGTTCGTGAGAAATGGAAGTTCTGGCCATCGTCATAGTGGTCGTCTTGCAGCCCGACACGAGGAACCAACATCTGGGCATTTGACGTTGCCTCAGGACCGCTGCTAAATTTTTTTTTCCCTGGATGCCATGTACGAAACATTTGGAACTCTGATAGCCAATTAGACCCTGCCTGGCCTCACAATTAACGCTGATAACGCACCCTCATTCCGCGACGGTGGCTTACCAGGGACATAGTCCATGGCCGAGTACGTATGTCCCTGACAGTCGGTGTGGCCTGGTTGCCTTGAGCGGTACCGTCCAGTCATAGTACTTCCCGGCAGTCGCACCTATATATCTGAATGAATTATGTTTGCGCCACTCGATCCGTAAAATCCGGAATGCTACAGATGGTGTCAGACTGGGTCAATCCGGCCAAAGTCTAGGCAAGGATAGCGTACGAACAGATCCAAGTGAGATGCTTCACACGGCACCGCATATGTATGTTATCGGTATCTGTCATCACTAATACCAGTGGTATTCCCCCTGGGTTGACCTATGACATTTAACAGATAGAAAGGACGTTCAGGGAAGCCAAAAGCTCCGCGTCTTCTATGTCTGTTGTCTCTGAGAGCTTCCTTTGTCATCCCGGCGAAGTACAAACGGAGGAGGACAAAAAGCGGATAACACTGACATGGGAGGCCGTAATTCTGGGTTCTGCTAATACCACGTGTCATCCTGGCCATGGAGACCGAGAGAGCGTACTTTATTGATCTCATCAGTTGTTTATCGTCTGCCACACTTTGTCCGTATTAGATTTCCCGGAAATCGCTGAGGGCAGAGCGAGGGGGATAATTCTAGCAATAATGTGACACGGAATAATTGCATGATATCCTTTTCTGCGAGACAAACATTCGATGCCAGAGCGTGTTTGATACAGAACGCCCAGGATCCTCGAAATTTACCCCATTGAAAGAAAGTACAAGAGGACGAGTCTGAATTCTAAAAGAAATACTGGTAGAAATGAAAGAACTTGCAAATTTGTCAAAAGATAGTCTACATGTCAAATATATTTGACAGGCAAGTTAATTGTCTTAACGGAGGCCGATGTAGCAAGACATTAAAATAGACGTGCCGATATGCCGTGATGGTCTGCGACAGAGTCCATTATTCGGAGCTCCTTCTCAATCCCCTTTATCGACGTTCACTTGGAAATAGGATACCGGCTCAGATACCGTCAGTCAGCTTTCTCTATGTTTTCCCTAACCCATCATATCCAGAAGACCATGAATGAATCGATCGGTTAGGCGCTCTTTGACGTTGTCTTATTATAAGTATGTTGATTGTATGGCCTGATACAGTCACGATGTGAAATTCCCTTTCAATGTAGTTGTCTGAAGAACCTTTTCTATTATATTCTGCCTTTGCCTTCCGTAGTTGGAGTCATTTCTAATTTTCTACCCACCCGCTCGAGCAAACCCGCAAGCACTATTTGATGTATATCCAAGTCGAGGCATACTCAGAACGTTCAGTATCTATGTTGATACACACCTCGTTCTGGTCACACCGGGTTTCCAGTATTGTTTTCAAGTATTAACGTTTTGGTCCGCAGTACAAGCCCCTTTTGTTTGTCAGGCACTCCGTTCATTGTCCAAGGCCTCCCATCCTGCCACTCCACACACAATTGTTTTGTCACCGTCATGAGGACCATCGTTATGAAATGCTGGTTTAATCTCAACCGTCGTTTCTTCATCATGTCAAACATCTACAGTCTAAGTCAGTCTTCGGTATGTGCGTATATTGGTGTCTGGGATTGGAACGTCGTTATGATGAGATAGAATGATTCGCAAGTCCAAGCGCCACTGCAAAATTATGGAGTACAGCAGACACTTCTCCCAAAGCCAGATTTACTCGGGAGTGGCATAACACCCCCGCTGAATAGAAAACCTGACAAGCCGACTCCTAGATGGTAACCTATGGACCATAACAACCAGTAAGACCGTCCTGTAATACAGCTGTGGCGTTGAAACTGACTGGGCTTAGGACCCACGGAACGTCATTCAGTTCATCACTCATGGCATGCACGCAAGCCTCTGATCCGTTTTCAAGGGTCCTATGCTCATCCCCTCAGCTTAGAATCACCCTTGCGTCCCAGATTGTATTTCCAAGAAATTCACGTCGAACCAACTCATGTATGTATGTCTCGAACAACCACCCGTACGTTCTCGTTTTATTTCCCTTCCATCCATTCTTAAAGCACCACCATCCAGAAAACGAGCTCTTGCAAAAGCATAAAAGCCTCTGGTCATGTCAAGTACACTTTCTTATCTTGATCCTTGATGGAGATGATGAACCGTATGGCAGACCAGCGGGTATCGCCCGCAATACATTCGTATCCCCTTGATCTGCGAACATCGTTCCGGGATGACGTTCTACGAGCTTGCCCATAGTGTCTCGGTGGGGTATCAGAATATAATTGTAGTAAAGTTCTTATCTTTTAATACAGTGTTCTTTGTAGAAGGCTTTCAGCTTTTAACGAGGCACTCGCGAGTAGATATAGAAAACGAGCTTTATTAGCAGGGCTGCAACATCGAAGTCCCGCCTTCCGTTAAACATCAAGATCTCCACCATAATACACGGGTCTGTGCTATCGTCAGGCGGACGACTTACATTAACACCCGGATCCCTCCCCAGTACACAAGCTTGCTCTGGACATACTTCGTTGCGCCATCTGGATTTACTTGAATTTGAGAACTACTGGAGTCGGGAGACACGATGGGTCAGGTGCTATCACTGCTAGCATCATATGAGCGTAGAGACCTTTTCTATCCAGAAAGAGGGAGACAAAGTGCTGGGCGGGTGAATGGTGGCTCATGCTGGAGTCTGGTCGAGATTCAAGGTGAATCTACTTGTACTCTGGCGGTAGGAGACCCGGAAGAAGATGGAGATATCATCCGCTACTCTGAGTTGATACTAATGCCAATCTAAGTCTAAACGGATGAAAATCGTACGAACAGACTCACTAAAGGAGAATATGGTCGTCACGAGTGGTCCCAGGGAACGTCGTTTTCGAACACATTTGAGAGTCCAGTCCTTGCGCAGCAATACAAAAAAGCAGAAGGTCGGCTATGATCTCAGCAAAGATACGTCCCAGAAATCCGTACATGGACCTTTTGTGAAGAAGAAAAGATCTGGGATCGAAATAAATGAAGAGATGGATAGCTTGTGTCTGCAATTAGTAGATCCGCGGTCGAACAAGGATTCGGATCGGGCCGGGGCTCGTCCTCCTTTTTTTCTGTATCAAAGACTTCAGGAGCCATATAATCACTGTCTCTTGATGTGTATTTGATGTATTTGTCCATTGTAGAAATTTTATTCTTCATATTAGTCCTTTGCAAGTAATGCTCTGTCATATTAATATAATCTCTTTTCGCATCAAGTTAATAGTTTCTTCGATAGACGTTAGCCCCATCTATTCTTGTTGCAAGAAATGGTGAGTCTTGCGGATTGGGTTTCTATGATTTAAACTTATCAGGTGCAACATGAATGCCAAAAGGTGTTTCAGGTATAACTCATCGTGGTCGGATTCATTATGTTCAAAGACGGCTAGTAATATCCGTTTCCAACGTCCGGTTAGTCATGGTCCATCCTCTTATTGATCTCTTTCTCTGGTTATTCAATTACAAGGTTCTCTCTGAGTTGTTCACATAGCCCTGTGGCCACCATTATTGTATTAGTGTTTCATTTTTTAAATAGACGTACGTTAATCCCTTATTGATGGAGCCGCATTTCGATCATGTGTTTTCTTCCTTCCATACTGTGATCGTGTCGTGGTTCGAAAACAAAAAAAGGTGGAATACACCGACATACTTTTGGTTCCTGTCTTGTACACTGTAACCGACCTGGCCATATTCATTCATTCTATGCATAGGCCGTTTCCATGACAGGCATAGCTTCCTTATCATGGACCACGACCACCGAGTCTGTTTTAACTGCCTAACCAAACCAGTATCTACTTTCAATTACGGAATAGTTTTCACATTGAATCTCCCGCGAGGTTAGTCTTCTCGAAACGGATCTGGGCATTGCAGTCATATATCCAGGGAACCATTCAATTCCAACACTACCGCGAAGGCCGATTGTCATTCCTCAATCTGATCTCGTCGTTATCTATAGGAGCCACTAACGTGATAACACAGGCTGTTATCGATGGATATTCCCATATACTCCTAATCCAGGATAAACCTTCAGCCCCAGAACTGCTATTCCGTAGTTTTGTACCGATTCTCTCATAGATACCGAGAAGTTTCCGAGGTATTTTTCTTACCTTATAGTCGTGCTATGTGGAGAACTGACGGAGAGATTAGTTATTCAATATGTTCACCAAGTCCATCCATATACTCTGAGCAAGACACCTACCGAATATTCTCTGACCATGCCGAACATCAATTGAGGACCAGGGCGTTGGTGAGGGCGCGACTGGCTGCTGATAGATGGACAATCCAAAGCGCCACAGAGAATCGCCGTTGAATCCGAAACGCGCTCTACAGTTTTCTTCATGGTCCTTAATGACACTTACGGTCCGGGGCGCATAGTCGTGTCTTTTCAATTCACCGTTTTTGACATGAAGACTGAGATAACCATGTTCTGCCGCTGGTCTGATCATGGGGACATGATTCATGGAGATGGATATAGGGGCTATTCGTGATATGCCTCGGATTGATATTAAACGTTATCTAGACCTGGTTTTGTAAATGTATTCAATGCGCCAATTTGACGACACCCTTTGATCATCTGTCATGACCCTTTGAATTGCTAACGCTATGCTGGCATTGTATTCTGCTTCGCATTCGTGTTCTACGGCGCAAAACCTTTTACTGTCGAAGTTAATGGAACAGATAATGTCTGTGGTCAGATATGTCACCAGGAGAAGATCTGCAATGGAACAGAACCTAGTACTTCTCATTGTAGGTCCCATAGGGGACGGTGTCCGTTACCTGGTGATGAAATCACGGGAGACGATTGGATGTTTCTATTATCCGCGGGAGCCGTAAGCGAGAAGGAATTCATGATGCGGATGTCTCTATCGAATCAGAAGCACTGCGAGTTATGGCTATTGCTGCATAAAGGCTTGACGTCCGTGGTGGAGATGTGTGAATGGAGAAAATGTAACGTAGCATGCCAAGTCAGTCCATCACATTGTGAAAAATAAGCGTATTGTGGATCTTGTCATTAAAACATTTGTCATATGTCAATACCTATCTTAAGTAGATTACCCCCCATAAAGACCTTCGTCTTCTTCAGACTTCCTACGACAGATGCATTAATATAATGACTGCACAGTTTGCCTCTGAGATTATTTCTTGCGATACTCGTAACATTTCTGATTCCTGGTTTCTGTACATCAGGATAAAATTTGGAGATTGGGACATGGTGTCGCAATGTGCTATCAGGGGAATAAAAGACTGACTGTGGCGTGCCTCCATGACAGACAAACGACATGAGAGGAACCGGATATTCCGAACACCCAATGTATTATGCCACAGAACATTCTCGGCGGAATTTGCCACCGACGATAAGTTACCATCATGAACAAGAGCGACGGCCACAGCTCTCTCTACAATTAACGTTAATAAGAATGCTTCTTGTGACAGGCCATGGTGTCGTACCATTAAGGCCCTTTCCTAACTCAGCCACCTAAACCCGGTACCGTCACGAACCATAGCACTTGCCTCCAGGAGTATCTTTATAGTTAAATGAGCCCAACTTCCGAGGAGCATTTTCCGTATTTTCCGGGAGCCTAGAAAGAGAAAGGTTAGCCGAGAGTTCAACATCACTCAACGGAAGACGACTTGGTATGGGTTATCACAAGCAGGTAACGAGGGGTTCGCTTCATCATTTCAAGGGGCCATTCCGCCTAGCCCTGCGAATCTCAGGCATTGCTCATATCTTCTACAGTCGTTGTTGAGTATCTATCATACCGTACGGCGGCGGGTAATTAGTATGTCGCCGGGAAGACAGATAAAATGAGAAAAAGCGGCGTGTGTAATGACGCGGGAGTTACAGGTGATAGTTCAGTAGTTCGACAAGCAGATGTGTCACATAGGGAGGTCAGTCTGAAGTCTCCATACACATTCCTCTCGTACTCCACTGCGGCTTCGATGGACTCATTTTCATCATAATATCTGGACTTAATTGTGAGAATGCTTTCCCAGCCATAAAGTACTTTGATACCTCGATAATATGCTAACGGAGCGACGAGATTCGCCATTGACCGGAGTCGGACGTGCAAATACTTCTTCAGGTGGAGATTGTCAGGCGTGAGAGCATGTCGTCGAGTACGCAGCGATCTGACTCAGTGATAGTGACGGCATAATGACGGCAGAGTCTGCCAGTCTACGCCGCAAGAACACCGGGAGCATTTCTTTCCCGCTGTCCAGGAAGCTGGATTTTCAGAAAAGAACATTTGCATGAGTTTGGGCACTCCAGAAGCATAGGAACGAGTCCTTGTGCCCCAAACACGCCAAACTCTCTGTCATAGTTTCAAGATCATGATAAACCTTGGTCGAGGCCTTCAGGTTGAGGGAAAGATCGGCAATCATCGTAAAGTTTCAGGAAACGAAGAAAAAGGAAATCGCGATGGGAAAGTGCGAGATAAAATCCTTTCAGTCACTCAGTATTATTGAGTGGTCCAAGAGAGCTGATTTCGTAGCAATAGAGAGACATTTTACAAGAGAGGACGCGGGTGATGAAAAGAGAAACGTGTTTATTTGGCAAAAGCTTCGTCGTGACCGTGATGCCAACGTGCCGTGATGGCTGACTCCTTCCCAACCTCCATGCGGCGCTGAGCGCTTGCTGGATCTCTTTGCCGAGGACTCTTGTGGGTGTGAAGACCCTTCAGTTTCAAATTCGTCAAAAATTTACCATCATGAGATACGCGAGCGTCTTCTTAGGCCAGGTTCATCTTTTTCCTTGCAACAGGATGACAGTCTGGACTTAGGTTTTACTCCACGACACTTCATTTCTGGAATCCCGAAACATGTCGCATGACAGTTGGCCTAAGAAGTTGATACTTCAGTAGGATCCATACTGCGAGCCCGGTACAGCCTGTTCGCAGCAAACTTCATCGCTTGATCTTGTTTTCTTGCTGATTCACGTCTCCATAATCCGCGTGTCATATTAATGAACCTGATCTTGGACCCTATGAATGCCATAATACGGGCCCCCAAGATTCACGTAAGGTACGTATCTCTTCGCATCGCTCTGAGACGTAAATTGAAGCCGTTCAATTCAGCGTTCAGGTACCCAAAACTCTATTGGGTGTACCCGAGAGAGATCGGAACAGTCTGACTCCGGCAGAGGAAAGGGCATTCATTTTCTAGACATGATAGTACATTTACTTTTGGAGCTCAGAGTCACTGAAGTCGCTCACTTATGCAGAGCTGTCTTCGCGCCTGCTCTGAACAGAGATCCCTGTCAAAATCGGGGAATCTATTCTTAGTCAATGTCCGCCCATTGTCTCGAGGTCAGCCACGAGCCTCGTGCAGATACCTCTTATACTGACTACTCAGTCCTGCTGCTTAGATGCGCTCCTGACATTGTATCTCGCCAATTTCGAAAATAGGCCTGAAATAACACCGCACCATGCTTCTTTTCGATTCTTTCTTTTTCAGGTGCAAACTACCTTTGTTGAAGCATGCTTGAAACCCTGGTTATACTCTAAAGCCGCCACGTATTATTTTCTGAGGGCTTGTTCAGGGTTTGAGTTGTGGAGATTGCGACCCTTTTTAGTCTTGAATCCTATGCGTCAACCTCGGACTAGATCGACCTGCGGTAACCTCGTCGACTTCTGCTCCTGATTATCATTTCCACAGATGTCAAGACCTATGAGAATCGTTCGTGCTCGGAGCTTCTTGTTACTCGAATTGTGCGTTATGGCGAACTTAGCTATTTGGGCTTTCTCCTAACTTCCTGTAGTCCAAAAGCATTAGCTCGGTCTTTATTGTTCTTCGACCCGTATTTATCGCCGCGCTTCGCCCTGGACAGGACCGGGAGGACTTCGGCAGCGCAATATCCGCGCTAGCACGGAAGATCGTTCCGGGGCTGTCTTTGATAATAGGGATTCCAGCAGATGTTCTCACACTATTACGCTTACGCTCAGACCTGCTGGAGAACATCGTCTTTTGAGGTAGCCCCCGCCTCTGCTGCTGGTTTTGATCCATTAACAAAATTCATTTTCAGTATGTGCCCAATCAAAGAATCCTTCCCTTTCACATACACGCTTGTCGCCACGACCCTGGTCTTCACAACTTCACGAAGAAACGCTTTCTGATTCCGAACCGAGTCTTCACTTCTGCCGCGCTCTAGGCTCGAAGAAACTCGCTAGACACGCCGGATGCCATTTCCTGAAATCGATCAATCCACATCGTTTGGAGTGCAGGGCGTACACAGGCGGCAAGGATATGATAGATGGCTGCTGTACATGAGAACTCGGAAAGACTCCCACAGTGTCTACATTGTTCGTCTCCGTATGGGACCGACAACTAAATATCCCCTGCGCGCCTTTCCGTCGTCTCAGGCCCCTCGACTACATGGGTTATGTTGACCGCAGTACCCTCATAGGCAATAACCCAGTCCATCAGTTCCTCGACATAGTCTCCTTTCTTCGCTTCTTCTGGCCAGAACGTCCTCCACGATGTTTTGTCGTGTTTTCTAGATTTCGAGCTGCGAGGAGAGAACTTCGTTTTTGGATTACTCTGATATTATTACATTGGTCCCTCATTTCTGCGACTTCCACGCGCTCCTCAGTATGGACCACCGTGTTGATATGAAATTTAAAAAGCGCTCCTGAAGGAGCATATGGTGATGGGCCGCTCTCCCATCTTAAGTCGTATGCGGGAATCTTGAAGCTGACCCTGACTGACAATGCTCCTCTGCCAGTGGAGGTTGATAAGACGTGACGAGGAAGGTCAAGATATTCTTTGAGTGTTATTCGCTCTCACTAAAAGACCTTAACAGGCATAATCTCCTTCCGTAGGCTGGTGTCTCCAAACGCAGGACCGCTTCAGTATATCTGCGCTGCCCTTGATCAAACCATCATGGTGTTCTATTCCTCAATTGCTTCCTGGTGCTTCCATCAGATGTGATGTGATCCGACTCGACGCTCTCCACGGATGGCACCATCTTTGTGGCCTGCGGAGATGATCCGGAACTATGCGACTTTCATAAATCATTCCCGCTCCACGACAGGGAGGCAGCTCGGTGTGTGTATCGGCACGTTCAAGTCCTGCGGCCGCGATACGGGTGCCCCTCATTGAGAAATTCTCGTATCACCGGTTGAAGAGGTGCAAGGCGGGGAATAGGATGTTTGTTTAGCGTGGGGAGCTTTATACGTTATGGGCAGGAGGTTAGAGTCCAGAAATCGGGGTACATTGACTGAGAGTCATGATTCTCTTAGCGTTCGGAATCAATGGCATCTATTTCTTTCCACATCGTCGTAAAGAGATGCAGACATCCACCAGCATTCAGCTAAACCTTATCTCAGGATCGTATGCTGTAGCGTTGCCTTACCGTTCTATCTTCGTGAAGTCGCTCACCATCTATTCTGGACTCATCGAAAAGGGACTATCTTTCCCAGGGGACAGGGCCGGCCCGTTCTAACCTCACGGTCATTAACCTTGGACGCGATGACAATGATCACGAGGTCGCGATCATTCAACGATCATCATTCACAGTTGTCAAGACTGTAATCTCCAGTTGTCAGCAACACAGATCATTCACCGTCGTCATGATTTCCGCAATTACAGGTTGCTATTTGACGATGGCCTGCCATGCGGTTAATTAACGAGAAGCGTTCTCCATATTCGTTCAGCCGATTTCCTTGACTACTCATTGGGGGTGGGCATATGGCCCTCGAGCATGAGGACGCCGGAAATTGGAGGGGACTATTCATTCTACAGGACGTCGGTAAAGGGAGCACCTTAAAGCCAGCTTTACCCTCCTCCGATGAAATTAATTGTCGCTTAGAACGGCGATCTATCAGACCGGATGTTTTCAATCAAAGTTATGGGATGTTACAGGGATGGACTCATCGCCCACATCCTTGGTAACCTGTGATACCCTTGTACAATGTTCGTAGCACTCGTCGGGGAGTGGAATTGTGGAATTATAACTCGGGGTAAATGGATCCGTCAACATCGCATATTGAATGCCATAGGGACATGATGCTCTTGTAATTTCAAGGTCGCCAAGTTATGGACAGCTTTACCATAATCAAACTGAGGAGCAGAACCGCGAAACCCTTTCTTCTCCATCACATGGTCATTCAGTTTCATGACGGGGGACAAGGGGTGAATAATAATTTTTACGAGCAACCATCAAATAACCATCGGACTTTGGTACCCCCCAAGAATTGCATAGTACAGACTCGATACGAAAATATCCACCAGCGGGTGTGTAACATGTCAAGAGTCGAAGCGCAGTAAAACGGGCCCAGTACCACCTCCTAAGACATACCCGTCGACCCTGAAGGCGGGTGTTTTCAATAAACGTGGTAGGTGGGCGGATCGAAAAACGCGCTCGATCACCTTGAAACACGATCGATCTGGGCCCTTGATAGATCGAGAGGAGGAGTCGGGGAGGACGGCGGATATTTCTTCTCATGGTATGGCTGGTGCATGTCTGATTAGTCCAAGTAAACCTGTCGATGCGAGGGGCGCAGTCAGTGGTTTTGTGCCTCAAACGGCATAGATGAAGATGAACAATCCCGTGACATCTACCCTCACGGCGATGCCGTCAAAGGTACCTCTCGGTCAGAAGACTTTCCATCCAGCACAGACCCGCGCTCAGGCTCTCTTCATTTCGGAGATACCGGAGATGTTGAAAGGTGAATCAGAAGGTTTCGGGGGGGTATGAGCACAAGAGACCTCTCCTCCGTACGTCAACCAAGCGTTAAGTAAGTATGCGTATGCTCCTCGAGCTCGGTTCGGGAGAGGCAAACCCGCCAACAATAGACCGGTGCCTTCATTTCCAACACGGGAAAACAAGAAAAAAAGACACGACCACCCATATTCACCGACAAACGCAAGGAACGAACACGCGTCAAAGGTTTCCTTCCCTTTACCGAAGATGGGGTCCCATCAATAGCCGAGTAGACCCTAGATTGAAATGAACGCTGATAACGCGTCGGTTTCTCCGAGATGAAAACCAGAGCAAGCACTCCCGAATATCTCTGTCTGTGGCTCTGTGGGGCCGGGAATCTAGGCGCGGTACCGTCATTCACACGAGCACTTTTCTTCAGTAGCGCGTATATATCTAAATGAACTGTTCATGATAGATTGAGCGTGGGTGCGTGGGTGCGTGTGAAATCACACTCAACGCCACTGCTGTACAAATCAGAAAAGAGACTTTTCTTTCATTAAGGAACGCAAATAAACCACATACACGCGTCTGCGGCTTTCAGTTTGTCCGATTTTAGAAACATTGCGGTTTTGACCGAAATTCGCGACGTACGAGGACGCATGTAGATTCGACATTAACGACTCCGATCTTCTTTTCCACCTTTAAACATCCACGCGGGATGTTGCCCTGACTTTGAAGCCTCGATGCTTTTAGACCTTGAAGTGCAGGAAGTAATTACCCTAACGAAACGAGGTACGAACAAACATCTTCGGATTGACTGTACCAAGGGCGGGGGGTGCCATTTGTGTAAGAGAATCATGTGCAGGTTGTCCGGGAAGTCAGAACGTGCCCCTCACCATGGGAGAAGACGGAATCTAGACTGAACGAGGAGTAAAATACGTCCCAGTATTTATTCACCCGGACACGAAAGAGATCCGTTGACCAGGTATTGTTCGGGTGTCAATTTTCTTTTAGATCGTGAGCTGGAGGAAGTAAAATAACGGATCACTGCGTAACGAAAACGAGGTACGAACAATTTTACTCACTGTCCAAAGAAACCAAAACAGGTGAAGCTGGCTATATAATCTTATGCACGTTCCAGGCAGCAGCCAGAACGTATCCCTCTTCGCATGGGAAGGGTCAGGGAATCTCGACTGAGTCAGGACCAAGTAAAGAAAAAAAGTCACGGGATCTATATTCACCAGGAAGCAAGTAGTACGTTGAAGCCCGGTACCAATTATACCGACACTGGACCATCAGTACGAAATATTATCCCAGAACTAAACAGAGATATCACGTCTTATGCGAACGAGGAGGAACGGGTTTGGCTGCCGGCAATCATTATAAATTACTCGCGCCGCGGATCATTTTTCTTCCTTCCGCTGACTTCCCCCACCATCCGGCCGTGTTTTATCCCACAGGTTAGTGTATGGATGGCTGGACTCGAGGGGTGGGAGATTGGTTCCAGAGTGTTCGTGGTAACTTTCGATTTGTGGATTGGACGTGCTTGAGAAATCATCGATCACCTCAAGGAACTGCAAGAATTAACTTGAACAACGAAGGGAACCCGCCTGCTGTGGAATCTCTGGCTTCTGGTGAAGACGAATACGGTACTTTTTTTATTCCCCTCCGCTAGGCCAGAAAGGTCCTTTGACTCTGAAGTTGTTGTGAGAAAGGATACCGTTTGTCTTGCTGATGATTTTCCTGGACCAGTGTGTGCATCATTTTCGTGGAGAGGATAGTTTCCATCGTGTTAAAGAACATCTTCGTGTTCCTATTGAGATGGTTGAGCAGTACATCCTTCTCTGCAAAGGAGGTACGACGTAAGCTATCAAATCGTTGTTGCAGTGGTACAAGCGGAGAAAGTGGCGAGAGGATCATCAGTCTCCACGAGGAGCACCGGTTATATTCTGGGACAGGCGAGACGACTCGTAGGCCTCGAAGATTGACGGATTTCGTGACAAGAGAAACCTCGCGATGATATGATTTCGCCCTCGTAATATTTGTCGCTCCTTGATCCCCCGCCCGACTCCGCTCTCCCGATTGTCACAAGTCGGGAAAGGGTTGCCATGGGCGAACCATCCATTCCAGATACGCTGACGCCTGATACTGAGGGGTATACATGCATTAATGGGGTGGGGGGACCCTGTGGCAGAGACGCGGGTGAAAAGCGGGCGGGAGGTCTGCGACGACAGAGAAGCACTCGGACTGACGTGGATGGGGCGACATAATATAGTGGGGCCATGGGACTACAAGATGATGGATCAATAAGGCAGTATGTAGTCCGAATACGACATAAATTACTGTTTGATAGTAAGTGAAGGGGTATTATAATGATATTGATATTATCTGCAAATGAGTGAATAATGTGGTTACAGCAAGCAAGGAAAAGAAAAAAAAAGGGAATGATAATAGTAGCAGTAGTTAGTGGGTCGAGGATAGCAAAGACGTTTTAGCGAGGACGTGACGATAGTTCGTGAAAAAAGCGAAACACAAAAAAGTGGGGGCCCCGCGGGGAAGGAGGGGGGTATTCATTTTCGATTCATGACCGGTCTTGCTCTTCTGGAGGAGGCGGAGTTGGCTCGGAGGGGATGATGGTACCACGGACGGGATCGTATCGTCCCGAGCGCCTTGGAGTGGGAGCGGGAGCAGGAGGGGGTGTAGGAAGGGCGGGGGGCTCATCTAAGGAATAGGAATACCGCCTCGCGTGGACAGGCGATAACACCGTGCCGCTCCCTGAGCTTGGTCGTGCCCATGTCCCTCCGAACGCAGGTGGTGGTGGCGGGCCCTCACCCGGTCCCCACTGGATTGGAAGAGGGAGGATACGTTCGGGGGAGGGGGAGCGGTGATACGAGCGCGTTGGGAGTGGCGCCGGACTACCACCACGAAACTGCCCCGGGCTAGCACCACGAAACTGTGCGGGGCTGGCACCACGGAAGAGACGGAAGGGGGCGGATGACGGGCGGGGGCTGCTGCTGCTGCTGCCAGCGCCTGGGAACGATAAGGGTGGGAGAGTCCGTGAGTAGTCTAATCGGCGCGAGAGGGACGGAGGAGGCGGAGAGGGCGGTGGAGGAGCATAGGGCTCTTGCAGGCGGGAGTACCGGAATGGGCTCTGCTGTTGGGGAGGCGGGAACGACCTGCCTGGCATACCCGGACCGAGGAGCGACGACGACGAGGGCTCAAAGTACGGCGGGGGCGGGGGCGGGGCGGGGCCTGGAGGATAACCGTAGTGGGGTGGGAACGACGGTGGGAGCGGGTGAGACGTGCTCGGGAACGGGCCGTACTGTGGTGGACGCGTCAGGGGAATATCGCTTTGGCTCCGTGGGCGCCGTGCTTTTTGACGTTGATTCTGTGGGAGTTTCGGTTAGATGCGGGGTATATGGAGAAGAGCGCTGGTGCGTGCGTACTTGAAACCATATCTGAGAATAACGAGTGAGTTTTTTGGTTGGAAATGAAAGGGTGTTGTCACTCACTTGAACCTTTCTCGCGCTCAGACCAATAGACCTTCCTACTTCTTCCCTCATCGCTGTAGTAGGGAATCGTGACTGGAAACGTAGTCAGTACTAGCTCTAACCTACCCACCAGGACTCACTTGAGCCAAGAGAGCATGCAGAACCGCCGACTGGTGAGGGGTCGTAAGCGTGCGTGTGCGTTTCTTCTTCTGCGTTGGTGGTGGCGTCGGGTTTTTCTCCGTGTCGCCCTCTGAGGAACTCCCCACCGAGCGGCGGCGGACCCGTTTCGACATCGGTTCTTCCTCTGCCTGGGGTTGTGGTCCTGGTTCTGATTCGCGACGGCGTCTGCGCGTGATACCGGTGCTGGTGCTCGCTTCAGGCTGAGGTGAAGGCGCGCGTCTGTGTGAAGAAGAAGCAGCGGGGTCGTGTGTTCGTGACGAAGTTGTTGTAGCAGTGGTAGCAGTAGCAGTGTCTGTCGGCGGAGGCGATCTCTCCTCCCTCGACATCAAAAAGGGGAGGGGGAATAAAAAACTATGTGACCAAGAAAGAGAAAAGAGAAAACCGCCGACGAATTAAAAAAAAAGAAAAAAGAGTAAAGGATTTGTATACCCTCCTCAACACATCCTAGTACGTCGGTCGGGGAGAATGAAAAAAAAGAAAAAGAGAGAAAGAGAGGGAGAGAGCCAGGGTAAGCGTTCAGATCAACGACGAAATTACATTAATGGTAACAGCACCCGCAGGACCTAGAGCCGAATTTTATCGCCACCCTGTCCCTTGGTGCCCTTCACGTCATAACCCAATCTCGGATTGAGTTGCGATCGGTAACATTTATTGTTGTGCCTCGATGTGGGAAGTATACGCTTTGTTGGCGAGTATGGTCCCGTAAGGTTAAATTTATGAAGGGGGGGAAAGAACTTGGGGGGGGGTTGGAGGGGGTTCCCCGAGTGTTCCGACGGTTGCGCGCAGTTCTCCTAGCAACCAGAAGAAAGATGGGGCCGGCAAAAAAGAACACACGTCACGGCATTGACGTTGATGTATGACATATATCCTGCAAGACGAAGTTTAAGGGCAGCCAGCCCCCCCACCCCACCCCTTACCTTCCTGAATTGGATTCCTGCCCACGACGGCAGGAAAAATGGAAGAACTCACGAGGTAATGTACGACTCGCACGATAAATTCTGTGTGTGTGTGTGTGTGTGCTATATCTGTTGTTTGCATTCCGTCATCCGGCATTTGCGTTATACCCTGGGCTGGACGCCACCGATGATTGCATGACGACGATGCTCGGACGGGGTTTGTTTAATAACGGGTGTCAATTGAAGCGACTATTAAATGCATAATGGAGAGACGCACTCCCTCCCCCGCCTTCGAACGGTGCGAGATGTCCTCCGTACGGTCGTCATGGGAAGAACCTAGGCCCCCGCCACACCTCTACTGACAATGACATTGCAAATCTCCCTCGCAACGTTGACGTCTCCCCCCGCTCTAGGCCCCCATCCCCCCACCCAACCCGGCCAATATGTTTTCGATCATCTCGGAGGAGGACGCTCTTGGATTGAGCGGAGAGAGAGAGAATTAATGTTAAATGTTTTAATAGGGGGGGGTGGATGGGCGTTTAATTATGGAGGCCGAGGGGGGAGGGGGAGCATAGAGCGATCATCACCTCTCCGTATGTGCGATTGAAACGAGACAGTAAAGTTGATGTTGATCGTAAAACGCGTGGACGATTTTCATTAGAACAAAGGGTTAATCATAATGAAAAGGAGAAAAAAAGCTTACTTTTTTAAAACGATAAAAAAGACATCGCGCGAGGACAAAAAGGATGCGATGCCGTAATGAAGATGGGAGGCTGCGTAGATTCACAGCTTGATGATCGAAAACGTGAACGGAGCGAGCGGGTGGAAGAGCCAACGACCGGGACGAAACTAACCCGATGGAACGGTGCTACGATCGTAAACATGTTTCGTAACACCGGTGCCAGTGGGGAGCGGGTCTGTGCATTTTCATTAATATGCAGTCTCGTTCAAGATCGCGATCCAAAGCATATGTACGTGGAGAGAGAGAGATGGTATGAATTTGACGAGTGCGACAAAACTTGGGATTACTCGCCGCGGGTTAGGAGAGCCAGAGACTCGTCTTGAGGAAAATATGAGATGAATTGTTCCACAGAGAAAACGATTTGCTAATTTGTGATAGCACCCAAACAGAAGACGCGCATCGGACTCGATGACGCTGAAAGCAAAAGGAGAAAAGGACCGGGTAACTCCGAATCTCAGACGAAGCACCTTGCCAAATAAGACCAACGTTCCATTCGTACTCTTTTGCCCTTGTGAACTCTAAATCTAAATCTAAATCTGCCTGCTGGACACCGAGTTTGTACCGGTGAAACGCACACGAGGAGGGGAGAATTGCAAGCGTCGTGGATACCGTTACCAAAATGAAGGTAATTATGGGTTCGTTCATTATGAATATGACCGCTCACCAGCTTCGATAATTGAATCCTCGACGAGAGGGGACGGGACGATGGTGAGTGCATCTGCAAAGTACCCTCCGAGTGACCGCTAACCAATGGCTAGGTACACACGCCGGGATACGAGTTGAACGCAATCACACATGATTATATACGATCTGCGCCGACTCTACCGCTGTCTTACCCCGCCCTCGCCATAATCCATATAATCCCGCTCACCACATCCCTTCTATCCCCTCCCATCACTCATGAAACTCTACACATCCGGCGTCGCACTCGTCACCGGCGCCGGCCAAGGCATCGGCAAAGCCACCGCACTCTCCTTTGCCGAATCCGGCGTACGCGGCCTCGTCCTCGCAGGGCGCACACCCGCTCCTCTGCACGCCACTGCGCTCGAATGCAAAGCCATAGCCGAGAACACGGATCTCGACATCCTCGTCGTCCTTACCGATATAAGCATCGAAGAGTCCGTCAAGAACCTTATGAAGACCGCCGTAGATCATTTTGGACGAGTCGATTATTGTGCGAACGTCGGCGGGGTGGGTTCCCTCCTCTCCTCTCTTATCTAAAAACCCGGGGCCTTGATGTTTTTGTCCAGATGATGGGAACCAAGGCGAAATTCTCCTCCATATCAACCGAAGACTGGGTCGCCATCCAGCAAACGAACATCAACGGTATCTTCTGGCTCGTGCGGGAGCAAATCAGCGTCATGGAGAAACAAGAACGGCTCGTCACGCCGATCATGTCTCCCAAGCGCCCTGCTGAGCGTGGGAGCATCGTCGTGCTCAGCGCCGCAGCAGCAGTGATCGCCCTACCCGACGGAGGTGCCTACACTCACACCAAATACGCAGCAAATGGGTTGACGAAAGCTGCCGGTACACTCTTCGCCCCTACCGCCCTTCTCTACTAATTAATTCGTTGCAGCCCAAGACCACGCCTCGAACGGCATCCGCATCAACGCCATCCTACCGGGCTACATCTACACCGAGGGCCTCGCTTCGCACCCTGCCGCCACGCCCGAAGCTGCGAAGCGCATCATCGACGGGTGCCCTCTTGGCCGGTTTGGAGAGGCGGGGGAAATTGGCGACCTCATTGTTATGATGAGCTCGCCGAGGAATGGGTTCATGGTTGGGAGCAGCGTTTTGGTCGATGGAGGCCAGACGTTGAGTGGGGAGTAATGCAATTTGATTTCATTCTTTTATCCTGCTTTTCGTTGGTGTGCATTCTCATGAGGCAGACCGTTATCGAGTAGAAACACCGTGACTTTTTTCGGTAAACGTCGAGCAAGGTTCGAGTCAGACACAGACACCTTGCGAATCATTCCCAATGGCTACGTCTTCCCTCTTCCCTTCCCAATGATATATGAACGTGGTTTGCCTCCTTTCCAGAAATCGGAACCTGATGTTAGGGGAGGGTCGACAAGTATCGGATATCCATCTCGTCTATAGCCTCAAAGAAAGTGATCTAAGCATCGGGGATACCTTTTTTTTTTGCCAACATTCCCAATCCTACGATCCTCCATGATGCATCCATGATTCTTCTCATCTTCTCATCGTTTGCACCGCTTCGATTCTAGATACTTCTGAGCACACATCGCGTCTTTGGATCTACAACTGCCGGCTACTCAATAGAGGTTTCCTATTGGGGATGGCCTGCATAGGTCTTCAATAATGGTGCCCGTAAGTCAAGTCGTGTTCAACTCATTCCCCTCATGTTCAGGCGTATCCTAGTAGAAAAGCCCGGTAGAAGCACACAAGGGATGATCGTGGTAGCAATGATAGTTGTGTCTACTCATATACCATTCGCAGATGGCTGTGTTCCTATAGAAGTCAGAGCCGGGACGGGCACGAAGACAAAGGTCTTCTGATCAACGATGAGGCGGTTCCCTTGGCCATTATCGATTATCACTTATCATTTGTATTGAAAAGGACCCCGCTCCGTTCGTTACACTCTCCATCGAGCATAGAAATGTGGGTTCCTTGATAGCAACGAGCCATCACTGTCGCTAGAGATCGTCGCAGCCCCCTCCAAAGATTAATGCTCAGCGCCGACCCTGACTGAGTTGATTGATGACATAGATGTAAAGCTGGAAAGCCGAGAGTGGGTACTATAGTGTGAGCGCCCAGTGGGCGGGCCCCCTCTGGACTATTTCATTTCCTCCAGCAGTGCCCTGAGATTGATTGCAATTGGGGGGTCTGGATCGGCTGCTTTCGCAAAAATGCTTTGGACTTCGCGAGAGAAGAAGGCCGAGGCTAGGATACCAAGATCCCGTGTATGGCTCATTCCCGCTGCGAAATAATAACAATAATAATGGTGAGAGGGAAACGAGTATGCCGGCCTGTTCGTGAGTACCTTGCCCGGTTTTCTCAATACCAAGCTGGTACAATCATATGGGAAGGAGACGAAATCTGGCCGATCGTCTTATTTTAATGGCGGGAATAAATTCGGAGCGCAATGAGAATAGGCGAACAATGAGAAGGTGGATTCAGCGGCTTAGGATACTCCCTTTGCCCATAGGTCTATGGAACTGCTTACCCCAATAAATCAGATCTATGAAACTAACCCCCAATTTCGATCTCACGCCGGTAATTAATCATCTATACTCGGGTACAATAATTGAATCAGCGTGCACGCTAACTTGTTCAGAATTCAGAGCGCTAATCACCGCATGTCTTTTCTGCACCCGATTTCGTTTCAGACATTGTGGCGGAGGTAGACTCTCGCTAGGCTTGGTCGTTTTCTCTATGATTCATACAGTCGCAAGGTTCTCTTGCACAATAATAGAACTTTCTTTAAATAGAATATACGTAGATCTCCTTCTCGGTGTTGATGTGAGCCTACTTTTCGTAGTTCGAAACTATGCTTCATGAACAAGATCCGCCCGCCTATATGGACTGTGGTTTCGGCTCAAGTGGGATTATTCTACTCGTGCTACCTTCTTTTTCAACGAGTGTAGCGAAGGATTCTTCTCTGTCCTGGCACCTGATTTATTCACTAGACCGTGTGTGGAAGACACAACTTCTTTATCACGGACCACCGAGGGAAGCATCCACTTACGGCATGGTTTCCGTGGCTAGCAGTCATATGATAGAAATCAATTGTTACCAGTGTCGAAAGAAATAAGTGTCCCGTCCGATCCCATCGCAATTCACAAGCTTGAAGAAGAATGTCAAAAATTCCCACATACGCCTAATCTTCAGTCCAAGTGGACGCCAGCATCGTTGGTGCGCTACGGTATCCATGGGAGATACGGTATCTTATCTCTGCTTCGAGACAGAGTCTGAAAGTCTGCTATTCTCTTGGGTGTCGTTGTCGGGCTATGACGGGCGACCGACTCGATGTGTCCACGTCCACAACTAGTCGATTCGTACAGCGCCTGGCGTTTATGCTTTATTGGTGGTGGTAAAGAGGGGAGGGGGGGGGGAAGACATGGCTCGAGATGGGCTGATAGAGCGAGAGTTTATGGGATGCAAAGGTGAGGGCATCTTTAAAAACGGATTAGAAGCTCATGCATGGATGAGCGGAATGACATTTCGTGGGGTCGTAAGTCAAATGTCGCGGCGGCTTTACAGAACACTGTTGTTCTTGGTATCACGATGTATTCATTACGTCTATCATTTGAAGAGTCAGATGCTACATCCACATGCCTTGAGTGAACATGCGACTCACCACAAAACAGATCCAAGTGTAATTGCCACTATAACGACGGCGATAACAGCTGCGACGGGATAACGAACGCTGTTCGACCCACATTGTCCAGTGGGTGCATGAGTAATATTTGCCCAAGTGACAGGGAGGACAATGCCAAAACGGGATGTTTGGCAAATTCTTGTGTGTTTTCGCAAGATCGTTCTTGTCTCTTGATTATCGGCCCGCACGTTCTCTTTCTTCCTCTTTGTTACATGTGATAGCCCTGCTTTCTAATTGCATTTGATGATGTTTCTGCGTGATGTGTCAATACGTGCTGTAGATGGAGTGGGTCCTCTGCAGTCTCTTATTACTTTGATTCTGGCTGATGTGCTCTTTTATAGATTCGCTCGTCTTCTTGTTACAAGAGACCTCAGATATGCCACTTTAGCGGCAAGGCTTTCGGTGAGGGAGATGGATAGGATCATAACCACGGCCTCATCCCTCTGTACTCACCCGAGTCACCCCAACGCTACTAGGACGACGTTTACGTGAACGCAGCTTTACTGTTCTCGTGGAAGCTCTACGGAGCTCATACCAACTGAACTTGAGCGATCACGGGCTTGAAAATTGTGGAGATGCATGGTTGGTCGGGATGGAGATTACCTGGGCTTTCGTAGGAGTATCCTTAGAGAGTCTTCGCATTCTGACGATCGCCTGTCGAGAATTCACATCATTTGTACGGCATGTCACGCCGTCTCCCTAACTGGTAGACGCACACCATTGCGATTCCAAGCATATCGTCGGGGAGCCAGGCTATATTGTGCATCTCGTCGTTATGATGACCTCCCGGAGGAATGAGATCGCTGTTGGGAAAGGGGCGTCTTGGTCGATGGTGAGCAGGTCTCTGGGACACGAATGTTTTCCACTTTTCGTCAGTGTGAAACTCTGAAGGTTTCTCACTCAGGCGGCCCAAGAAAGGGCTAGACCGTACGTTCTTGAGCCGTTCTGGATTTATCAGTGAGCGAGCGTCGAGCCCAAGCCATGATTCATGTGGCGATATCCGTCATTTCCTGAAAATTCTCGTCCTTTTATTGCAGCGTCTCCGAATAACCCGTTGTGGCATTTATACCAGGTTATCTGGCAGTCCAAAGAGGGTCAACGTCTTGGATATCCATCTCAGTGTCTGGAAGAGAAACGATACTCTCAGCAGCTTAACGGAATATGGATCTTTGGCCTGAGACATTTACCCCGGTCTATCTAGACAATTTATTTTCGTGAAAGTTCTATGGCAACCTGATGGCTATTCGTCACGGTCCCAAGTTTAATTACCCCGAACTGACCGTTGTCAGTGGCTGCAACATCGATCTTTCCCCTCAGACGCATAGAGAAAACCGGTAAGACCACCTATACTTCAAATCCCTCCCGGTATATACGCGCTTCGGTTGGAACTCGAATCGATCCTGAGATGACGCCTTCATTGCTCATCTAATCCGGGCGTAGAAACCACTCTCTAGCTCCCATCATCGAAGACGAGGCACAAGGTGGAGGGTGGTGACCGCGCTCTGGGAGGTGAATGTACAAGCCGGAGGAGAGAAAGATGGTCTTCTCCTGAAAAATATACCGAAACCGGTCACACCATACCTCCCTCGTGAAGGGTCTCGTTAGAACATATTCGAGAGTCCAGTCTCTGTAGCAGAAGATTGACTGCTATCTCAGAATGTAGAAAATACAGCGATTAGAACCAGAGGACTTTGTTGCAGGTCGAACAAGGCTAGTTCGGGCCGGCGCTCTTTGTTTGTTGGTTCCACGTGGATATCTAAGTAACTGCCCCTATTACGATTTCAGGCTCTTACACCATAGGACAATGAAGACTGCCACTTTCGAACCCAAAATGGACCCTGACCTCGGCAAGCTATGTCGGCCCTCTTATCGATCGCTTCCTCTCCAATCATTGGGTTATTCAATCGCACTGGTAAGGTTTTCTCGCATATCGTTGTGGCCGCAACGCTTGAATATGTACGTTAATCCCTTGATGACGACACGCCATTTCGATCATGTGCATTTGCTCGAGAAATATCAATTGGGCTGCGTGACTCTCAGGCACCTTTGCCCGTGAAGGAATGAGTCATGTCGATGAAGAGTGATATTTGTGATCGCCAAACGAACGGATCTTTGCTTCAAGCTCGGGAAAGTTCTGCCGTCCGTTCAGTTCATCAATCCATCTACTTAACTGGAATCGTCTTGATGGCAACCTACGAAGACTGATCTCTATCACCGTTGCTGGAGCCCGAAGCTCTAAGTTTAATGACCTTGACCAGCCCTGAGCCGATTGATGGGAACTCTGTTGTTGATCTCACTGGGGAGTAGATATAGAAAATAAGTACAAGTACATTGTGGTTTTAGTTTCTTCGTTTGTATTTGAAGGACTTAACTCGATCCGCCGTGACTGTTAGTCTAACCCAAGTGTAGAGACTGCTTTCTATCCAGAAAGAGGGAGACAAAGTGCTGGGCGGGTGAATGGTGGCTCATGCTGGAGTCTGGTCGAGATTCAAGGTGAATCTACTTGTACTCTGGCGGTAGGAGACCCGGAAGAAGATGGAGATATCATCCGCTACTCTGAGTTGATACTAATGCCAATCTAAGTCTAAACGGATGAAAATCGTACGAACAGACTCACTAAAGGAGAATATGGTCGTCACGAGTGGTCCCAGGGAACGTCGTTTTCGAACACATTTGAGAGTCCAGTCCTTGCGCAGCAATACAAAAAAGCAGAAGGTCGGCTATGATCTCAGCAAAGATACGTCCCAGAAATCCGTACATGGACCTTTTGTGAAGAAGAAAAGATCTGGGATCGAAATAAATGAAGAGATGGATAGCTTGTGTCTGCAATTAGTAGATCCGCGGTCGAACAAGGATTCGGATCGGGCCGGGGCTCGTCCTCCTTTTTTTCTGTATCAAAGACTTCAGGAGCCATATAATCACTGTCTCTTGATGTGTATTTGATGTATTTGTCCATTGTAGAAATTTTATTCTTCATATTAGTCCTTTGCAAGTAATGCTCTGTCATATTAATATAATCTCTTTTCGCATCAAGTTAATAGTTTCTTCGATAGACGTTAGCCCCATCTATTCTTGTTGCAAGAAATGGTGAGTCTTGCGGATTGGGTTTCTATGATTTAAACTTATCAGGTGCAACATGAATGCCAAAAGGTGTTTCAGGTATAACTCATCGTGGTCGGATTCATTATGTTCAAAGACGGCTAGTAATATCCGTTTCCAACGTCCGGTTAGTCATGGTCCATCCTCTTATTGATCTCTTTCTCTGGTTATTCAATTACAAGGTTCTCTCTGAGTTGTTCACATAGCCCTGTGGCCACCATTATTGTATTAGTGTTTCATTTTTTAAATAGACGTACGTTAATCCCTTATTGATGGAGCCGCATTTCGATCATGTGTTTTCTTCCTTCCATACTGTGATCGTGTCGTGGTTCGAAAACAAAAAAAGGTGGAATACACCGACATACTTTTGGTTCCTGTCTTGTACACTGTAACCGACCTGGCCATATTCATTCATTCTATGCATAGGCCGTTTCCATGACAGGCATAGCTTCCTTATCATGGACCACGACCACCGAGTCTGTTTTAACTGCCTAACCAAACCAGTATCTACTTTCAATTACGGAATAGTTTTCACATTGAATCTCCCGCGAGGTTAGTCTTCTCGAAACGGATCTGGGCATTGCAGTCATATATCCAGGGAACCATTCAATTCCAACACTACCGCGAAGGCCGATTGTCATTCCTCAATCTGATCTCGTCGTTATCTATAGGAGCCACTAACGTGATAACACAGGCTGTTATCGATGGATATTCCCACATACTCCCAATCCTCCGGCTATCCATGAAGAGGTGGACCCTTTGAAAGTGAATAATAACGTATCCGGGCATCGGTGGTACTTTCATATTTACCGGCAGTTCCGCCTACGTTACCCACCTCTGCTTTCGGACTGCGTTCGTAAGTGTCTCCCCCGAAGCCGCTTTTCTTTCTTGGATTGACATCGTTCTCTTCTAACAAATACCCGACCTCTCTCCATACCTTTATCGTGCTTCGGGGAGATGGATTAGTGCCGTTGGTCTAGAGTTCAAAGTAGAGGTGGAGAATTGTCGCAGATAAGTCTGGTCATCCAAAATGATACAACTGGCACCATTTTAGACCAATAGCGTCACAGGTATATTCTTTGTTGGGGATGTTGTTCTCCAAATATCGCCTGTCTTCTCCTCAGGCTCGTTGTCTACTTTGGTGGACTATAACGGCGACCGGTATCGACGCTCACAACTTACGCTCTTCCATCGACGACTCAAGGCAGCCGCCTTGCCACTGCACAATCTATGACGGTACCATTAAAAACAATAGCATATTAAGCATAATTCACAAACGACGATGAAACCTCCCTATAGTCACTACTGAGGTGCCTCAGTCAAGATAATCTGAGCCCACCACTTCGCCTTCGACGGATCCTCCGTATACAAAGATCCCAATCTCAGATTATTCACATTCATAACGATCGGTGTCATCGTCGCTGTCCGACTAGGCGAGATATTGTCTGCTTCTCTCTGCACCCAATCAGGCGACCAACAGCGAAAAAGAAAGAGGAGGTCCTCACAGCAATTATATCCCGATACCCCGCAGAAACGCTATGGGCGATCTCGTAAAAAGTCATCCCGGAATGATGTTTGCAGATCAAGGGGATACGAATGTATTGCGGGAGGTACCCACTAGCCTACCATACGGTGCATCAGCTCTGGCGAGGATCAAGATAAGAAAGAGATGGCACTACATGAAAGACGACATCGATACACTCTACTCCGACCAGTGCAATCGGATACATCTCCGGAGTCCACGACCGGTCGCCCTGCAGGACCTGCAGCATGCTAACCCACCCGAAGTCGATTTTGTACAGTGCCTGGTCGAACATGGGTTTGGGAAAAGTGTACTTTATGCGACCGGAAGCTTTTAGGCTGTGGCAGGAGTTCATTTTCTGGCCGGCAGTGCGTTAAGAATGGATGGAAGAAAAAGAGGAGAAACATACGGGGGGTTGTTCGAGACATACGTAGATGGGCTGGTATAATGTGAATTTCTTGGCTATACAATCTGAAACGCAAGGTTGATCCTGAGTTAAGGGCATGAGCATAGGTCCCTGGAAAACGGATTAGAGGCTTACGCGCGTCCCATGAGTGATGAGCTGAATGATGTTCCGTGGGTCCTAAGTCCAGTCAGTATCAGCGTCGCGGAGGTCTTACAGATCGTTCTTACTGGTTGTTCTGGTCCATAGGTTACCATCTAGAAGATCGTTTCTCAGGGTTTCTATTCATATATATGCCACGCCACTCACGAGTAAATCCGGATTTGCGAGAGATGTCCACTCTACTCCATAATTTGGGAGTGGCGCTTGGACTTGCCAGTCATTCTATTTCACGATGAGGGCGTTCCAATCCCACATATCAATATACACACATACCGAGTGACCCTGATTGTAGATGTATGACATGATAGAAGAAGCGACAGTTGAGATTAAACTGCATTTCACAACGATGTTCTTTATGACAGCGACAGAACAATGGAATGGGGAGTGGCAGGATGGGATGCCTTGGACAATGAACGGAGTGCCTGACAAAGAAAAGAGGCTTGCACTGCCGACAAGACCGATAATATTTGAAAACAATACTGGACACCCAGTGTGACCAGAATGGGATGGTATATGGGCATAGATACTGAGCGTACTTTGTATGCGTCGACCTGGATCTACATCTAATAATACTGGCAGGTTTGCTTGGGTCTAATTGGCTATCAGAGTTCCAAATGTTTCGTACATGGCATCCAGGGAAAAAAAAATTTAGCAGCAGTCCTGAGGCAATGTCAAATGCCCAGATGTTGGTTCCTCGTGTCGGGCTGCAAGACGACCACTATGACGATGGCCAGAACTTCCATTTCTCATGAACCATGTTTCAAAATGAAGGTATATTATGATTATTGAGAATGCTCCCCATTCATTCTTGGTTCGCAGTCACCTCTAACTTATACTGTTAAATTGTCCTAATGAAACAGACCGATGATGATGCTCTGTTTCCCCAGAACCAGTGTGGCAATGGGAGAATTTTGATCTCTCTAGTTTGCTTTCTACGAGAATAGGTACAATGGATCAGGATATCCTAGTCCCTTCATTTGATGGCGTGGTCTGGATGTGTTTGGAATGCAAGCTCGCTGTCCTTGTCAGAACAGTTACAGAATCACTAACTACGCTATAATGCTCTGCAAATATTTCTTCCATCACCATCACGTCAAATGGCTTGTTCCGGAGTCTCGATGTCAAACTTCAATATTGTCGCGGATCTCTGGCCGTCCTTTCTACATCCTTCTCTGATATGGACACTTACTTTTTCATACATTCTTCGACTCCTTCAAAGGACATTCGATGGTTTTCTCCCTAATCTAAGTCATGGGTGGCATCTGTGATCGTGGTACATTTGTGGCAGTGACAAGTCTTCTCCTTTTGATGCATTTTAATTTGCTGCTATAGATACAGACACTTGAATGGAACGAAATTCACTCCGATCTATTGCGCTAGATGAGAGATGGATTGGCCATTGGTTAGGACGGTGCACCCCCTTCGGCGGAGCCGTTGGGGGTGCACAGTATGAGTAAAACAAAACTCACCTCAAAAGTGTTGAGGTTTGTATGAATGCTTGGTAAAGCGAATCAAGGTCCAACAGAGGGATGGGGTCACCATCTCTCACCCTGTTTCGCTTTTATAGCTCTTCAGGGACCTGATTCATAAGCAGATGATGCAAACGAGAGGTTTTGGCAGACCAATCATTTTCGCTTTATCAGCAATCACGCAATCCGCAGCACAAGGAGGTGATATGGTTATTAAGAAAGGTACGAAATCGTACCATTTATTATTCATACTTATAGGTAGGCGGTACATGAATTGCTCAGAAGAACCTCAGAAGCAACCCAAAGTTAGGGTTTAAAGCAACAGCGGTACACAGAACAGCAGTGGTGGGACTGCGAAATGCGATGGACGCCTCGCTCTGTGGATGGACCATGCACAGGCCGGTACTGCGAACTCACAGCGGTCCCTCTTGTGCATGGTCCATGTGCTTTGGTAGGGGGCATGTCTGTTTCGTGGTACATGAAGTCTATGCCCATTTGCACATGACATGGGCATAGGGAGCACATTTGTTTCGCGGTACATGACCGATTCTCGAAATATGACCATTCTTGTGTTTTAGAATTTGCGTAGGTAGCGTGTACAGTCCGCGGTACATTACCAGTTCTCGAAATATGTCCATTCTTGTGTTTTAGAAACTGCATAGGTAGCACGTACAGTCTGCAGTACATTACCGATTCTCGAAATATGGCCATTCTTGTATTTTAGAAACTGCGTAGGTAGCACGTACAGTCCACAGTACATTACAAATTCTTGAAATATGTCCATTCTGCTGTTTTAGAATCTGCGTACAGAGTGTGTGCAGTCCTTGGTACATGACCGATTTTCTTTGCAGGCTGCTTTTCATCTGTCGGAGTGAGAATAGCACTGTAACAATTTGTTCAATTTGCTATCACATCTTTTGTCAATATACTTTGAAATGGTCAGAATATGTGTTTCATTGACATTGTATTCCAACATCTTTTTTTGCTCCCCTTCTCCCTTTGTCAATTTCGACACCGACTGGGCGACACAATGGGCTCTCCCAGCAGCATCCCTCGGTTCCCTTCCATAGTGATTGGTTCCCTCTCATCCATTATTTGCCTCCTGATGTCTGGCTCTGCTTCATCCTCCAAGGAGTCCTCTTCTTCTCTGCACTCTCGGAGAATGCGATCTTCTCTTTCCTGCATGTCCATCTCCTTTTGCTTCTCTCTTTCTTCCCTCTCAATTATCGCCATGATTTCCTCTTCATCCTCCCTATCCCCCCATTCCTCAACATTCTGCAATGCTGGCATGTGGCCACTCATAATATCAAATCTCCAGTTCTCTATCCATGGATTCCGGATGAGGTGGACTGCTGAACATGGTAGAGCCTCTTTTCGAACTCGTTCCAGTTTAATCAGTTCCCCTCCCGACTTCTCATAAACACACACCCATGTGCTATCAGACCAAACACACTACAGGAATTCATCAAATGCCCTTTTCAGTGCTCTTCGCATGTCTTCCACTTGTCTTGAAGAAGACATATCATGCACAAATCCTTCCCACATCTTTATTGATTTCATCTTTCCCCAGTTACTCCATGCAGACCATCATTTCCTCGCATTCAGTTCATTCGGAGTCCAGAAGATGTTGTCAAACAGTGAATCCCACTGGCTCTCTGTTCCTTCATGCATTCGTGCATGTGTCAACACTCCTCCAAGATCATTTTCTTTCATGATACGGATGTCGACCATCTGCCGTTCATTCTGTGTCAGAGGAGAATGCTCCCATCCACATTTCGCCTGTCCAACCTTCTGCAGCATGTCAGACACATATTGCTGTAGTACTTGATTCAGAAATGTCCCAGCATGCCCCGGATATTGTTTGTCATATATCTGGTCCTCTGGTGGCAGATCGGGCCCATAGTCATATGATTTTTCTGGCATTTCTATCTGTCGAGCTAGCCTTTCTGTCTTCAGCATTGGCTCCTCAGGTTGACTCTTGGCTTTCCTCGTGCACCCTATGACCTGGCCCATTGGCTTCTGTTCCACCAATTGTCGCTGCTTCATGCGACTATCTTCAGAACAGAACTCATTCAGCGTCTTTCTAATGCCCAACAAATTCCAACCTGCCTCACTGGGCACTTGGATGACACTCTCGCATCGTGGTATTCTTGTACCACCTCCATTCCATGTTGGCCATGCAATCATGCTGCTTGGAATCCACCAGAGTCCTCCCTCTGCATATGGTCCTGGCTCATCCATCCTGTCTCTCTTTCGCGTGCATGGAAGGATCATGTGATGATCTTCCTGCCAGTACGTTCGCGGCCAGATGGCATGCATCAACATCTTGTGTCCTGATCGCTCTTCTGGCCGTGCATGAAGCGAATTCACCATAAATGCAACAAGACATGTCAGGATGACTGGATAGTAACGGTGTTGCATGTCCATGTTGTGCTCTTCATTCTGCCACTGGATCAATGTCACAAATCCGAGAGCTCTGGCAGATTTAAATTGCCTGTGGATACTATTAGCCCTGATCCTCATTACTACATAGCTTCTAGAAATGGGCTCACCACCAGTCTTGCCGTGGAACACAATACACCAGATCTGAGAAACTCACAACTGGCACATCTGCGAACACATCTTCTGCATTAGCCAGCAGAACTCGTGCCTCAATCTGCGCATGTACATCATTATGCCATGCTGCATCTGCAAAGACACCATAGAGTTTCCCAAGAAACTCATTGTATGTGTACTTCGACTTCTTCATCAGATTGACTGCTGTAACAAACTTGGCATTGTTGCTTGCCCGCATGTCATAGGTGAGGCATTTATCGGTTGTGTACATCTGGACAAAGGTTGCATTGAATTGTCCAAGCGGTGTGGTATGTGTTGTGATGTGACATCCTGCGACGGAGGTGAGGTGTGCACATGTATCCCTTTTGTAATTGTAGTAACCAAAACGCGTCCACTTGTCAGCTTCGGTCCGATGCATTTGCAGTAGTCTCTGTAGCGCAACTGCATGGCCATCAGAGCGCCACATAACTGCTCCCTCCTTCACAGACAGCTCAAGTGCAACATCAACAAAGACATCATCACCAGGAGTACTGAACATGTCAGCATTGAATACATGGTCCTGGCACAGAAAGTATTCTCGCTCGGTTGCATTGCTTGGGTCATGCACTGTCAATGCCTTAATCCCTTGCCACTGAAGCAGAAAACGGAGCCCGATCCCCCATCCATCTGAATGGCGCTCCAGTTGTTCACTGAAATCTCCTAGCAATCGTTCCACATATTCACTAGGGATCAACTCCGTTAGCTTTCTTGTCTGATGACTCTGACCACTTCCTGCCTGAAACAATTTTGAACTGTAGGTAGCAGGAAGACGAGCTGCTGTCATATCCTGATAACATAAAGCTGATTGGATGAATATTTCATAGAGCACAGCATACTCCTGGATGGAAACTGAAGGGGTTCCCTCATGCTGTTTGAGATTTCGAAC
>NW_025064915.1:0-24721 GCF_019112545.1 Guyanagaster necrorhizus
GCTCCGAAGGATACTCCTGTTCACTTCTCTGACAGAACTCCGTTCTGTCCATCCAGATCCTTGGGCCCCGACTCAAGGGTGACGTTGCCAATAGCTTCGTCAACGCCCACGCACTCCACCGGACTCCACGCGTGCACTCAAGCCCACTCGATTGGCACGTTCCTAACAGTTAATTGCATCATGGATTGGACTACCTTGCTGTAGTTTCAAATGAATTGCTGGTAGAAGTTGGTGAAGCCAAGGAAGAATTGTAGTTTCTTCTTTTTAGTTGACTCCAGCCATTCGGTTACTCTCACTACTTTGACATGATCTATCCTGATGCTTTCTTCGCTGATAATAACTCTGAGATACTCAGTTTCCAATACCTCAAATTCACACTTTTCAGCCTTGAGAAAGAGATGGTGTTTTCTCATCAAGACTAGTACTTATCATACTAACTGTCAATGCTCCTTCTTGGTTTTGGACATAATTAAAATATTATTCAAATAGATTGTGACCTTTTCTGTGGTGATGAGATCCTTGAAGATGTTATTCATCATCCACTGAAAGGTAGCAGGTGAATTAGTGAGCCCAAAGAATATAACTATTGATTTGAATAGCCTATGGTTAGTCCAAAAGACAGTCTTTCATTCATCACCTTTCTTGATGCACATGTTATTGTATCCCTATCAGACATCCAGTTTGGTGTAGTATTTGGCACTGCAAAGTTTGTTCATCAATTCTGAGATCAACAGAAGTGGGTAACAATTCTTGATTGTTATCTTATTAAGCTTTCAGTAATCCTGTACTGATTGGAGTTTTCCATCCTTCTTTTTGATGAAAAAAAAAAGGGAGGCCATTGGGAATTTCGATGGCTGGATCCTTCCACTGGATAAGTTCTCATCAAAAAATTTGTCCAACTCTTGTTGTTTATTGTTGTCAAGTGGATAGGTCTTGCAATCCAAATTGGCATTTGCATTGGAAATCAGTTCTATGGCATAGTCCTAAGATTTTAAGTCAGATAATTCATCAAAACTTTCTTTCTCAAATAAGTCTTGATAGTCCCATGTCCACTTAGGTATCATTTTCTCAAACATCTTCTCCTTCTTTTCAGCATTAGTCTTTGCTGCTAGATTATTCACATAGTGTATGGCATGAATACAAATGGCCTTCTGTAAGTCAATGGTGAGAATGGTCTCACCATCTTTCATTTCTTCATCCCACTGATCCTTGGAATCTTCATTGGATAGTTCAAATGAGATTTTCTATTACCAGCATCTGGCAAAAATGATGCATCTGGTTTTCCAATTAATGAGTAGGTTGTGACATATAAGCCAGTCATGACCAAGAAAGATTTTCTTGGTTCTTAGATTGGTTACAGTCAAGTCAATTTGTTCCAAATGATCACTGATAGTGAGCCTAAGCTCAACATATTTGGTGATCAAACTGGCTTCATTCTTTGTTCTATCCACATTATAGACTGGAATGGGTGCCACTATAGCCTGCATGAGGAGATTGTGCTTGGTGATAAAAGCATGATTGATTGAACTTCCAGTGCACCCACTGTCAATTAGTGCAGTAACCATATGAGTGTTTCAAGATATAAGTGTTTCAATTTGGGCTTTGGCCAAAAGATCTTAGTTTGAAGTCTTGGATCATCAGATGAACTTCCATGGTCTTCAAAGTTTATCAAGCCACTCTAGGGCTCAACATCATTTGGCCTTCTTCATTTCTTTGATCATGTCATCTACTACTTCTTTGGCTCAGATCTTATGGATCCAATTCCTGAGTATGGCTTTTGCCACAGCTTCATCCTTTGCATCTTTGATGGCTTGCTAAGTCTATTCAGTATCAAATAGCTTTAGCCAATCAATGGAGCCCTCTGCCTCTGTTTGGCCTATAGGCAGTTGAGTCTGTTCCTTAGGTCATTCCAATGTTTGAGTGGTAATATTGGGTATATTTGAATACATGCATAATTTAGACATAGATAGTTCTACAGAAATAGTGTCAGTCTGTCCAGCATCTATTTGTGACACATCACTCTTTAGTATTTTGGCCAAATCAGCAGAATCACTCACTGCTTGGCCTTATCTTTTACCTCCTCAGCCTTCATCTCTGATCTAAGATCCTCTTCTTCCTTCCTCAATTTGGCAATCTGTGCCTGTATGTCTTCTTGGGTGCACTTGTTCTTCTTTTGGAAACAGTTTTATGCCATGTGGTGCTTTTAGCCACAATTAAAACACTTTCTCTTCTTCTTGAGACAATCCATGTCTATTAGCTTATTTGTTCTAGTATATGTCATGCCTGTACTAGTTTTCTTCTCACCATATGAGGAAGTTGGGGCTGAGCTGCTAGGCTTAGCTGATGTGATCATATTGGAGGTGAAGGGCTTTGTGTCTTGTCTCTGATTCTTCTGTCCTCCTCATGATAGAGTGGACAATTCTGCCTTATGCTGCTGTCTCTCCCTGTACATAGTGATAATGTGTTTCTTCTATTCATCATATCCCCTTAGAATGCTGTATCCAATGTCTAAGATAATCTTCAGATAGGAGGATGAAGCTCCCATCTTCATATATTTGACCATTCATCTGGTATCAGCAACATCATCTCAGACTCTGGCAAGCTTACTAAGCCATTTCAATTCATCAAAGTAGTCTGTGGCCAGTTTGTCAGCCATCTTGAAGTCCTTCATCTTCTGCTTGTGGACTTCTTAGATGGCAGGATCCATGAATTTATTGACAATCATCTGCTTAAAGACTGGCTATGAGGGATACTAATAATGTTGTCATATGATAGACTAGAATGTAGAAGATAGAAGGACTCATCACATCTTAGCCTTGTCCTCCATGTGAGTCAAGGTGAAGGTTATCTTATACATGTTAAGGAGGAAGTATGAGGCAAATACTTGGAAGTATTGATTGCAATCAGTCAGAATGCAATCAATATTATTGGATGCTCCTCTAAAGAAGTAGAGCTCATGTACAAGATTTGGTTGCACATTGAGAATTTGAGCACCAGCATTGAGAGTAGTCATGGAGTTCAGGATCCTGCCAGAAGGTAGGACTGCCCATCCTGCTGGAGGCCTTGGGAATGAATAGAGGAAGCTATCATCAGTGATGAGACTTCCTAGCAGAGATACTTCTTTTTGCATAATCTGCCCATCCTTAATGGTCCAGCCTTGGATGGTGATCTCAGGATTGTCCATTTTAAGAGCTTTTGGAGCTGCTCTGCTGCTTTTGGCTTTGTCTGATAGGAGTTGTCCAGCAAATAGTTGCTGAATCAGCAGCCTCTATAGATTTAGATAATGACTGCTTGATTAGGGTTGACTTCTGGAAAGCCAAGATGTCATGCTGCAGACAGCCAAGATGGTGAATGAGTATCAGAAAGATGCTGTTCAGACCAAGAGAGCTATATTGGACAGCTTGCTTAGCACTATGCTCAGCATCCATGGCCTTGGTGTTGCATCATACTTAGGCTGATAAGCTGGTAACAGTGCTATCTGATATTCTAAATATCTTTTATTGTAAATAAAAATAGCCTATTCAGTAGCCACATATTATAAAATCTCCACTCACTTGATCCTGTTAGCAGTGGTATATCTTTGTCTCATGGGTGACACCAACCAGGTGTTGTCTATCCATAGTATAGCTGCACCATTCTGGTACAGCTTCATAAAATCCTTCTGGTGTGCCTCTCATGCCTTCTTTGCTAACTCTTGCTTATATATGTGTATATTAAACATGCTTCCCTATTCAAGGAGGGAATTCTTGACTTCCTTGTTGAGATCTTCCTTGTTGTCCTCATTGATGATTTCACTCATGTCCCCCTCAAAAAGGGAACTGTCATGTGGGTCATAAACCTCCAGAATGACTGTGCTGGGGCTGGCTACTGAGTCTAGCATTATCAGGTCTAAGTCAAGAAGTAGGCTCCTGCTGGGACTGCCTCTGCTGCTCTTTGACTGCCTTTCTTTCTGCTCTCACCACCATTGCTTTGCAATACCAACAGAAGTTTCAATAGAATCAAGGTCAGAGGAAGAGAGCAGCAAAGTTCCTATCAAAAAACTGTCTGATGTCACTAGTGGGATTGATGTTTTCATCATCCCCTCTGATTGTTCCTCAGTCTGCTGATATGCTATCTCCCCTGATGAGAATATTGTCAGTCTCAATGATGGTATTAGTCCTATAGAATAATAGGTGGTTGTTATTGAGGTCAAGCAATGCTTGTCAGTAAACATCATCTATATGGGTGATTTCCTCAGCTGGCTCTGCCCAGGGATCAGGCTCAGTGGTAGAAGTGCTAGATTCCCAGAATAGAGTGTCAGATATGCTGTTGATAGTACAGTTGACTATCTCACAATGCATGATGTTGAAATGCATAATTCTGACTTTGCATATGGATTGGGCTGGAATGCAGTTGGAGAGCAGGAAAATGGGCTAGAAATGCATATCACATAATGCATATGGTTCTAGTTAGGAATATGCATTGTCAGATCGAAAATTATAGTAAGCTGATATGACATTATGCATATATTAGAACAATAAAGAACATAATTTGTTTGTATGGACTATGACAAATACAAAAAAAATTATTGTAAAGTGACACAGCCTATATTTCTATAAACATGCCTCCTGAACCAACATAAAAACCACATGCTAAACCTGAAAATCCATATGAGCATACAAAACAGAAGGAGAAAGTCCCAATGTACACATCATCAGCTCAGCCTCCAAAGCAGATCTCCTGCCCACACCTCACAACAGAAGACTGGCTTGTAGTATTCAAACATGTTGATAACTATCCTTCCCATTGACATGCTGACATTGTGGCACATTTTGCAAACCAAAAGGAAGGTGCACTGCTCTTTACCCAATCAACTCTTTCATGGAAACTGGCATCTCATACAAAAATTGAACAGCATGCAAATAAGAACCCTAATGCACTATCATCCAAAAAGTCTCATATTGTCACTCGACCTGATGTGGAGCATGCTGTTGCATCCTGATATCAGAACATGCAGCTCCAAGATGAGACTGTGACTGGTGCAATGCTGATAGAGAAGTGAAATCAGATTGAAAATCTGATGAATATTCTAGAGAATCAGTGTTTGAAAGGAGAGAGATGGTTGAGGTCATTCTGCAAGGCATGGAAGATTCAGGAGGTTTGGCAGCATGGAGAAGCAGGTTCAGTGAATATGATGGCAGTGAAAAAAAAATGTGTGCATCTTCACAGCATTATAGTGAAATATGTGATGCAAGACAGATGGAATATTAATGAATCTGGTCTTGTCATCTTTGCCATCTCAGATCATACCTTGGCATCTGATCCTATGAGTGGACAAAAACAGGACAAGTTCTGCATCACCATGTTTTTTGCTGTGAATGCAGATGAGAGTGAGCAGATGCCAGTTATTTTCATTGGCAAGTCAAAGCAACTATAGTGTTTTAAAAAAAAGAGTCCAACAGCAATGGGATTCTATTATCAGAATAACAAGAAGGCCTGGATGATGAGCAAAATATTTATGGAGTGGATGAAGATGTTTGATTTAAAGATGAAGAGGGAGATGTGGCAGGTTCTGCTGACCTTGGACAACTTTTGAGGGCATTCCATCACTTATACACCCCATAACATAAAGCTGGAGTTCTTTGAGCTCAATATAACTCCATATGTTCAGCTGCTAGATGCTGGTATTATCTGCTGCTTCAAGACACATTATCAGAATGCCATGTGTATCTGTGCACTTCATCTTGATGATCTTAGAGAGTCTGAGATCTTCAAGCTTGATCTCTTTGAAGCTATGACTATCACTCATGATGCTTGAGCAAATGTCAGCAGTGAAATGATAGCAAACTGCTGGAAACACACTGGTATAATGTCTGACAATGCACCTGAGTCACAGTCTACCACACCATCCAATGATTTCCAAGATGCCTCACTCCTCAAGTCTGTATGGAACCTTGTTTCTGACTTTGCCTCAACAGACAAATACACACTTTCAGGGATCAAACAGACATTGCAGGATCTGCTTGGAAACCAATATGCTGATGCTGACTGGCATCCTGCTCTTATAGCTGTTATGAATGCAGAGAATGATGTTGGTAAAGCACTGGAGGCAGTCAATCAGTTGGCTTCTTCATCACAGTCAAAAATGAACACACCTCTCACCCAAATTGCCCCCATTTAACAGCTTCAGACAGTAGAGATAATGTTGAAGGACCATCTTGTTGAATTGAAACAACAAAATCGCATGTTTGGTCCCATTCCAATCATTGAAGAGATGGTTAACTCTATTGCAGAAGAGTATACTGAAGATCTTGAGGCAATGCCAACAGATGAAGAGATTGTTGCTGCTGTCAAGCATAATATTGCAGTAGAAAATGGGGAAATAACTGTCATTGACAATGATGAGGAGGAAGAACAGGAAGAGGAGGGTGAGGAAGAACAGACCTTGATAACTACAAGGGAAGGATTTGAGCTTATTCAAAAGCTGGAGGCATTTTGTGTTTCATAAGGAGGGTGGATTAACACTACAGCTGAGGAAGTTGAGAGGGGCATTATTCAAGGAGATGCATGAAAAGCTGACCCAAAAGCCACTGACAGCATTTTGGAGCAATGACGATATTGTCACATAAAGTCACATATCACATCATATGCTATTTTGGTTCTGCATAAACCTATAAATGCATACAGTTTTGGTGTCTCCTGACCATATGCATTGTGAGATAGTCAACTGTAGTTCCAACAAGCATATTGGTTCTGAGGCTCTCAGAGCCTCTCCTCTAGTCTACCACATCTTGTGCTCAGAGATACTGCCCAAAGAGGGCATTTTCCCTTGCAGTCTCATACTTGATGCATGTCTGCTCCTGGATGTACTCAGTAATGGTGTTGGCACATTGAACTTTGTCCTCTGGAGAGAGGACTGGGTCAATGGTATCAGTTCATTATGCTGCATATAGTGGAGTTCATATGCAGCCTGTTCTGCTTGCAACATGGCTAGCTGCATGCTGCTCCAATCTGTTTGCTTCTCAGGCAGCAGCATGCCAGTACTGGCACTCATCACTATTGTCATCAAAGTAGAAGTCACTGCTGACCTCTGTTTTATTGTCAGTGCTTCTGCTTCATACTGATATAGTACATCAGGATCTGAGTCTCCTGGTATTTCTGGTCTCTTAAGCCACCCATATGGCATCAAGGGAGTCTCTAGCATAGCATCTAATGCTGGACCTAGAGATAGGAGTTGTGATCCTCATTGCAGAGATGTCATCTACAACATTATGCTCAGAGGATGGGATGAGAGTGTCAGGTCTGAGTCATCAAAACCCTATAGCCCAAGGGTTTCCAAGGTCTTGGACGACTGTCATTGGGGGTTACAGGAGGTATTGGTACTGCTGCTGCTTTTCCTCTTTCCTAGAATACCCTTCAGTTGAGCTCTCAGGGTCAGTTTCAGATATGAGTCCTTCTGTAGGCTGAAAGGACTGTCAGGCAGTGGCAGGAATATCATGAAAAGGGAGATTAAGCATAACATTATAGAGAATAATTCAGATACATTGGAACTCTTGATAGTGACAGATAATCCAGATGGTAACTGATTGGCATTCACAGCACAGCTGTATGATCACTAATAAGCCTATTAATGTTCTGATGATAGAAGTGAAGAGTTCAAAGAACTTGTGAGTAAAGTTCAGATCTGAAGGATTAAGCACAGGGAGCATTCAGTTTTTCAGCACAATTGGGCTTGAAAAAGAGAAGCTAGAAGCTTTGAGCTAATTGTTAAGCTCAAATTTCATATGACCAATAACATGTGATAAACTGATACAATCTTGCACTTCAGGTTAAATGTCAAAGTCCACTGATGTGTTTGATAGCACTGTGTTGTCAAGGTGCTGCAAGTTGCTCAAGATAAGATGATAAAAGAATAAACTTTAGCTTGAAGCTGAGATTACTATAGTGAGAGCTACACTACTTATATACTATTCATTGTTCATTCTAAAGATATAACTATCTAATTGTTCATCCCGAAGTTGTGGAGTGCTTTGTCCAGTGTTGCTAAGCTATCTATAAAAGAGTATTATCTGCTGTTGAGCTGTTACTGCTGTTACTGCTGTACAATGACAAAAGAGGTATTCTATCATTGTGCTGCTGTGAGGCTTCACAGCAGCACAGTAGAACCAGAGCTGTGCTGCTGACTTCCCATGATTCTAAGTGCCAGTTAAGCACTCTGACTAAGCAGAAATAGAGGTCAATTCTCAAATAAGTCAAGTAAAAAGAAAAGAAATAGGAAAAATCATAACAAATTGCTAGTAGTTCTATACTGGTCAGAGTTTTCCATCCTTCTTTTTGATGAAGAAGAATAGTGATGCCATTGGGGACTTTGATAGTTGGATTCACTCACTTAAGAGGTTTTCTTCCAAGAACTTATCAAGTTCTTGCTGCTTATGATGTTCTAAGGAGTATGTCTTGCAATCTAAGTTGGCATTGGTATTTGGCACCAACTTAATCACATAATCTCAAGGTTTGGATGTGAGTAGCTCATCAAAGCTCTCTTTAGTGAAAAGATCATGATAATCTCTGGCCCATTCAGAAACCATCTCTTTAAATATCTTCTCCTTCTCTTTATTCACCTTGGTGGCTAGATTATTGGTATAATGAGTCACCTATATCTGTAGAGCCTCTTTAAAGTCTATTGCTAGAATAATCTTTCCATCCTCTATTTCTTTGTCTCATTGATCCTCAGAGTCTGCATCAGAGAGCATGAACAGCATTTTCCAGCAATGACATCAGACAAAGGTGATCCACTCTGTCTTTCAATTGATGAGTGGGTTGTGCTGAATAAGCCAATTGTATTCAAGGAATAATGCCCTTGTATCTAGCTCTGTGACTGCAAGGTTAATTTGCTCTGAATGATCTCTAATTGTTAGTTGAAGTTTTACAAACTCCATAATTGATCTGGCCTAATTCTTTGTGCTATTGGCATTATAGACTGAGATTGGAGCTGCAGTGACTTTAGTTGGGAGATGATGCTTGTTGATGAAAGCTCAATTGATAAAACTCCTAGTGCAGCTGCTGTTGATCAGAGTGGTGACTGTGAAGTTCTCCTGATTTGTGAGTGTCTGGATTTATGTCTTGGTCATGAGATCTTATCTATAAGTCTTCTGCTATCAGATGAACTTCTTTGGGCCTTGAAGTTCATCTAACCATTTCAGAGCCTTCTCTCTCTCTGCATTCTATAGTCCATCTATTAATTCTTAGTCTGCTTCACTGGTTCAGGTCTGATGGATCCATCCTCTAAGTGTGGCCATTGCTTCTTCCCCCCTTCCTTCTCATATAGCTTGCTAAGTCCATTTGGTGTCAAAGAGCTTGAGCCACTCAGTAGGAGCCTTTCCTCTTGTTCAGCTCTGAGGCAGTTGAGTTGGTTTCAGTGATTCCTTAAGTAGTTTTGTAGCAGAGATAACTGTTATGTGCATACCACCAGCCTCTGTGTCACCTCAACCAACCATGAATTCAATCACAGGAATCCATCAGACTCTGACCACCCCCATTACCTATTAATTTCATTTTCACTATTATCATTTCATATCTATATTTCACATTGTAATATCTAGACCCCAAACTCAGTAGCAAATATTGATATCAGAACCCAATGGAACCTGACTCAGAATTAGCTACTATTAGTATATAAGGTCAACAGTGTCAGTTCATTGTGCTGCTTGCAGTGGTGTTCATATATGATCTGTTCTGCTTGCAGCATGGCTAGCTATATGCTGCTCCAGTCTGTCTGCTTCTCAGACAGTGGCATGCCAATACTGGCACTCATTGCTGTCATCATTAAAATAGAGGTCACTGCTGACCCCTGCTCTGTAGTCAGTGCTTCTGCTTCATACTGACATGTTATATTGGAACCTGGAGCTCCTGGCATTTTCAGCCCCTCAAGCCACCCAAATGGCATCAAGGGAGTCTCTAGCACAATGTCTAATGCCAGACCTAGAGACAGAGGTTGCAGTCCTTATTGCAGGGATGTTGTGCTCAGGGGACAGGATGGGAGTGTCAGGTCTGGGTTGTTGAAACTCTGTAGCCCAAGAGTTTCCAGGCTCTCAGACAACTGCTGATGGGGATTGTGGGAGGTGCTGGTGCTGGTGCTGCTCCTCTTTCCTAGGATGTCCTTCTGTTGTGAGTAGAGAGCAGAGTAATGTGCAGAGGATTAGAATTGGCCTCTCAAGAGAGAGATATTCTATTTAAATACATTTTGTATTACTTTAAGATCTTTCTATGAGATACTAAATAAGTCTGGATCATAATCCAAGTCAGCTGCCACTGACTGGCATTGTATCTTTGAGTACATTCTCATACTCACTCAGAATTGCTATTCCAACACTCCCCCTCAATTCTGAGTTCCTAGAATACCTGCAGATAGATACTCATGTAATGGTCTTGGTAGGCCTTTAGTGAATATATCTGCTAAGTTCTCCTCTGATGTGCAGTGCTGAACTTTGACTTCATTTGAAGCCATGCACTCACAAACAAAGTGGTGCCATATGTCTATATGCTTCAATTGAGCATGGAATATAGGGTTCTCAGTGAATTTGATTGCAGATTGGTTGTTGATGAAAATAGTCATTGCTTTATAAGATGGCAATCCTAATTTGGTTAAGAGTGCTCATAGCCAAATTACTTCCCAGGTTGTGTGTGTGAGGGCCATATATTCTGCTTCCATAGTGGACAAGGCTATAGTGGGCTGTTTCTTTGAACTCCAAATAACAGCTCCCCCTGTATAGGTACAGACATAACCAGATGATGATCTTCTATCTGTTCTGTCTTCTCTCCAGTCTGAGTCTGAATAAGGTATTAGCTCATCCATAGTCCCTCCATATGTGATTCTGAAGTCTAGAGTTCCCTTCAGATAGCAGAAAACCTGCTTCAAAGCTGTGACATGCTTAGCAGCCAGATTCTGCATGTACTTGCTTAATTTGGTGACAGCATGTGTAATGTTGGGCTGGAATCCATTGGCCACATACATTAGTGATCCAACACCAGTATGATAATATTGCCTGGTGGCTGTATCAATGCCTCATGAGTCTTCTGTCAGAATTTTCTCTAGCTGTACATTTGGGTCCATAGGCATTTTGACCAGTTTGCAGTCATTCATGCCCATTCACTCAAGTACTTTGAGAATATATGCCTTCTGAGATAGAGTGATAGTGCTCTTGTCTCAATTCCTGTCTATCTTCATGCCCAATATATATTGAATCTCCCTCATGTCTGTGACATTTAGCTTCTTCTTAAGCTCTTCTTTTATTTTAGACATGGTTTCATTATCTGGGGCAAGCAATATCATGTTATGGACATGTACAGCTACAATTATGGGACCAGAACCCATTTGTCTGATGTACACATATTGATCACTAATCAATCTGATGTATCCAAGTCCCAAAAATATAGCATTTAATTTGTCATTCCAAATTCAGCCAGATTGCTTGAGTCCATACAATATTAATTTGAGGTGTGCCACTTTTCCACTCCCATCTGAATATTCAGGTGGCTGTGCCATGTAAATGGATTCATTGAGTTTACCATTTAAGTAAGCTCCAACAACATCCATTCCATGAATGATTAGGTTTCTTTGAGTGGCAATTGCCATGAGTAGGCAGAATGTGTCCAGCCTGACAACTGGTGCATATGTCTTGAAGAAATCAATGCCAGATACCTGTGAAAATCCTTTTGCAACAAGTCTGGCCTTATACCTGATGATTTTTCCATCACCATCCCTTTTCAATCTGTAAGTCCACTTGCAATCCACAAGTGATCTGTCTTTGAGTAATTCTTTCAGCTGCCATATGCCTAGGAAAGTTAATAGATTGTATTCTTCATCCATTGCTTTCTTCCAATGATGTCAGTCTGGCCTTGTCTTGGCTTCTTCAAGGCTTAATGGCTCATCACTGAGGTTGTCTGCAGTTTCCACAATGCATGCATAGTCTATTGCAATATTTATGGCTTTCAAAGATAATTCTTCTGAGGTATGCTGTTGTTCCAATATTTTCACAGCTCATACACTTGGATTATGAAGTGTCTGGTAACTTGGTTGAGTCTTTGATGCAATTCAGACTGATTTGTCATGTGGTTCGATCACTTTTCCACACTATATTGGGAAATTTGATTTGATTAATGACATATTAGGGGCTATTTCCCCTTTTGGTTCAACATTTTTGGCATCCACAGAATCATCCGAAATGCCATCATTTTCATCTGGAGTCTGCTCAACTTTGCTTCTTGACTCCCCCTCAAGTGATGAAGAGTGAGAGACTACATAATAAGTGTCTATAGGCTCTGTAGTGTTGTTTTCAGAGAATATAACATTTCTTAAGGTCTGAATCTGCCTGGTTTGAGAGTTGTAATATCTCTAGGCCCTGGATTCATCTGTAAGACCTGTGAAAATAAATTCCCTTGACTTTGGGTCCAGTTTTGACCTCTGGTTATCTTGTTGCAACACCCAGCATTTTACTCTAAATTTCTGGAGTGCTGAAATATCTGGTTTCATGCCCTGAAACACTTCTTCTGAGGTTAGATCATTTTTGATAGCCCTGGTTGGTGATCAGTTCTTCAAGTATGTGGCATATACCACTGCTTTAGGCCATAGAAACTTTGGTAAGTGATGTTCTTCTAGCATAGCACATGCATGCTCCACAAGAGTCTGATTTATTCTCTCAGCAACTCCATTTTGAGATGGGGAGTATGCTACAGTCAATTCCAACTGTATGCCATTGTTCTGAAGGTATTCCTTTACCTCTTCATTGACATATTCCTTTCCATTGTCAATTCTCATAAACTTCAGATCCTTCCCTTTGTGGACTTTGATGTATTTTTGATACTGCTGGATCTTCTTTTGAATTTCCATATTTTGCTTTGACTTTAAAAAATACAACATTGTCCTTTGGGATTTTCCATCTGTGAAGCTTATATAATATCTTTCACCATGAATACCCTGAGTTTGGGCTGGCTCCCATAGATCTAAAAATGTCATTTCCCCTATTTCAGTATAGTCCCTTTCAGCTTCCTGTGGAAATAGCTTGGTATGATGTTTGGCTTTTATGCAAGCTATGCAATCTGTCTGAAGCTTGGCTGACTCATCTATATCCATCCTCTTGACCATTTTCTTCCTAAATAGTCTCTTTACTGATCCCATATTTAAGTGGCCTAATATTTTGTGCCACTTTTGCTATGATCAGGCTGATTTTGTAGCATGGGCCTGAGTTATTTCTGGAACAATGATGTCAAGGCTGTACAGCTTTGATATTTTATCTCTATGGCTGATTATCTTACCATGTAGTGAGATAATATCTATTCTGGACTCTTTGAATTTGAGTTCAAATCCAGCATCTGTAATGCACTCTATTGACATAAGATTGAATGGTGTATCAGGGCAGTGGATACACTCTTTTAGTGTGACTGGAGTGATCTTTTCTCCTTCAACCATTTTAATCTTGACAGTTCCCCTTCCCAAGCCTTTGGATTTGCCTACACCAATGACTTCATGTTCTGGGGTTTCAACATAGTCAGAAAAATATAATCTATTTTTGACTATATATCTGGCAGTGCCAGAGTCTCCTAGCCATAATACTCCTGAGAGTGAGGTAAGTGCAATGTCTGTTGCACAAAATATGTAGTCTTCTTCTTCTGAGTCCAATTTGGCAACATATGCCTGAGTCTGGCCCTTTCCCTTTCCTTTCCATGACTTTCCAGAATTCTTCTTCCCATTTGGGCAATTTGTCCTGATGTGACTAGTTTTCCCACATCTATAACATGTGACTTTTGAATTGGACTTCTTGCCATGTGCTGCAAGTGTTGTAGTCCAATCAGAAGTCTTTTCCTTTAATCAGATGTCTTTCTGAAGAATTCAGGAAATCAACTTGTAAGAATCTTTCAAGTCAGCAGTATCCACTGATGAGATGAATGAATCCCATGATTCTAGGAGTGATGTAAGCAGTGTGATAGAGAAGTCCTCCTCCTTGACTTTCTGCTTAAGGGATGCCAGCTCCTCCTGATAGAACCTCAAAGTCCTAATATGCTCCTCTATGTTTCCTCCTTCTTCACACTGAGCTCTGAAGAATTTCCTTCTGACAAGGACAATTCCCATGGGTCCCTTGGACTCATACATATCTTTCAGAGCTTTCCAGGCTTCTGCAAAAGTCTTTGAACCAGCAATATATATGTTAGGCCCAAGCATCACATGAGTGGGACCACATGATAAACAGTCATCCCTTTGCACTTTGAGAGATCAGCTGAGTTCACGGAGTTGGTCTTCCTTCAGTGTGACTCAAGGTCAAGTGTTAGACTCAAGGTAGAATGGTAGTTATAAACTTTAGCTCAAAGCTGGGGTATACCAGCGAGAGCCATCAGTCTTAAATACTGTACAGGTGGTACTAATAATACAACTACTAATTGTGTTAGCCTGTGTCTATGGTGCCTATTGTCCTTGAGCATCATTACTGTACATAAAAGGATGCTTGTGTATTGTCAGGCATTCTTGTTGCAATCGACTTGATAGCAGGTTAGTTGTGCTGACTAAGCCTTCCCACAATCCTATGCCTTCTGACTAAGCATAAATAGAGGTGAATAGGACAGAAAAAGAAGAAATCGTAATATTACCCCCCACTTAAGACCATTGTCCCGATGGCTTTAATTAAGGGATAATTCATAGTCATGTATAGCATCATCAGCTGCCATTTGTTTTTCATTAACCCATTGATTTGATTCAGATCCATATCCCTTCCAGGAAACCAGGTAGTCAACTGTTGTGATCATGCCGCCACTGTGGACTTTAATCTTTCGTAGTTTATGGTTTAAGACTTGGTCAATCTCGTAATGTTCCTCATCATTGATTAAGTCAGATGGGGGTGGCAGTGGTCGATCCTGGTTGAGAAAGGCCAGAGCGATATATGCGGAGAGAAGTGCTTCATTGAACACGTTGTGAACCTTCCAACCTACTGGGAGGTGCAATTTGTAGGCACTTTCCCCGACTTTTGTGATAATAGGAAAGGGGCCAGTCTGCTTGTCAGCAAGTTTTTGTTTTGGGCATGGTAGGTGGAGGTTCATTGTGTCTAGCCAGACTTTATCACTGACTTGGTAGTTATATGCTGGACAATGATGTTTGTCATATTGTTTCTTCATTACCGCCACGGCCTTTTCAAGGGCATTCTTCGTTTCAATGTGAATTTTTGCCATGTCTGTGGCAAAGTCCGTTGAGGTGGGCATTGTGGTTTTGTGGTGTATGGTATGGGTGATATGGGAGTGTCGCCCATGGTTGACAAAGAATGGGGTTCGTCCTGTAGTGGAGTGTATATGATTATTGTGTTGAAATGCTGCTAATGCTAGCCATTCAACCCAATCATCCTGTTGGTAGTTGATGAATAATCAGAGGTACTTCTCAACCTCTTGATTTGCTTGCTCGGTTTGGCTGTTGGTTTGTGGATGGTAGGCTGTGGATGCATTACGTTTAATGCTGAGCAGTCTGTACAAGTCGTCAAGGAATTTAGAGATGAACTGAGGCCCCCTGTCGGAGATGACCACTTGGGGCATCCCATACTTGGCGTATACTTCATCCCACAGGATCTTGGCCCATCCTTCCGAGGTCAGTTCTGTAGAGCATGTGATTGGGATGATGGCTTTGGAGAATCGATCAACTATGACGAGGATCGCATCATAGCCATTGCAGTCAGAAAGGCCAGTGATCATGTCGACCAAAATGTGGGTCCATGGGGATGTTGGTATCTCATTCGGATGTAGGGGGGCCACTTGTGATTGTGTCGAGGCTTTTCCCCTTTGACAGGTTTCACATCTCTTGACATATGCTGCAATGTCGTTGCCCAGTTTGGGCCACTAATAGTCTCATAGCACGAGTTTTTTTGTCTTAGCAATGCCCGGATGCCCGGCAGTGGTGTGGTCATGGTACATAGTGATGATTTCTCTGCACAAACCATGATCTCATGGCACATAGATCCTTCCGTCATAATGGATCAGTCCCCCTTCTTTTATCATACCCCATTCATGGTTAAGTGAGGGAGCAACCCTTTGATTCTACTTATGGGTATCATGGGTCACGCTTTTGACTTGTTCATGGATCTCTTCCTCTGTCGGCATGATTAACACCCAGAAATGTTTGGGTCATAGAATTGTGACTCCTGTGTTGTCATCTCCCCCCTGATTGTGGTCAGCCTATTGGAATAAGAGGTCTGCCTTCTTGTTCATGACCCCGGCCTTGTGATGAAGGGTGTATTAGTACTGGGCAAGTTCAGTGACCCACTGGGCTTGCCATCGGTTCAGCTTCTGTGGTTGATGGAAGTACCTGAGATTTTGATGATCTGTCCAAATTTCAAAGGTCTTAGAGGCGCCAATCAGGTAGTGTCACCATTCCTCCAGGGCAAGCATTATTGCCAATAACTCCTTGTTATAAATCTCATAGTTTCTCTCGGTCATAGTTAGCACCTTGGAGAGGAAGGTGACTGGATGCCACTTCCCGTCTTGCTCTTGTGACAGTACCGCCCCTATTGCTCCCTCACTGGAGTTGGCTTCTACATGGAACCTTCCCTTCTGAGATGGTATAGTGAGGACTACATCCTTGGCTAGTCACCGTTTCAGGTCCATAAAGGCAAGTTGTTGAGGCTCTCTCCATCTCTATGGGGCATTACCAGTAAGCTGGGTCATGGGGCGAATGACTTTGCTGTAGTCTTGGATAAATCACCAGTAGAAGTTAGTGAAACCGAGGAAGGATTGTAATTCCTTTTTCTTGGTTGGCATTGGCCATTCCACTACTCCTGCTACCTTGACCAGATCCATCCTAATGTTTCCTTCACTAATGATCACTCCGAGGTACTCCATCTCTAGAACTTCAAATTTGCATTTCTCTGCTTTGAGGAATAGCTTGTGTTTCCTCATGCAGGCAAGCACTTGTCACACTAGTTCATGGTGTTCCTCCTTGGTTCGGGACATGATGAGGATATTGTCTAGATAGATAGTGACCTTTCCGGTGGAGATGAGGTCCTTGAATATGTCATTCATCATCCACTGAAAGGTAGTGGGGGAGTTCGTCAGGCTGAAGAACATCACAGTTGGTTCGAACAGCCCTTGGTTTGTTCTGAAGGCTGCTTTCCATTTGTCCCCTTCCTTGATTTGGACATTGTTATATCCCCAGTGAATGTCAAGCTTGGTGTAATATCTAGCCCCTCAGAGTTTGTCCATGAGTTCTGAGATCAAGAGCAGTGGGTATCAGTTTTTGATTGTCATCTCGTTTAGTTTCTAGTAGTCTTGAACCGGTCGGAGCTTGCTGTCTTTCTTCTTTATGAAGAAGAACAGTGATGCCATTGGGGATTTGGATGGTCGAATGCGTCTGCTGGACAGGTTCTCATCAAGGAACCTGTCGAGTTCCTGCTGCTCCTGGATGCCGAGAGAATAGGTTTTACAGTCCAGATTAGCATTAGCATTGGGGATCAGTTCGATAGCATAATCCCAAGGTTTCAGATCTGGGAGTTTGTCGAAACTCTCTTTCTCAAAGAGATCTCGATAATCTTAAGCCCATTCTGGTACTATCTCCTCAAACATCTTTTCCGCCTTTTCTTTGCTGGCTTTGGCTGCTAAATTGTTGGCATGATGTACAGCCCAAATGCGAATTTCCTGCTGCAGATCAATGGCTAGGATGGTTTCACCATCCTCCATTTTCTCATCCCATCTGTCTTCTGGATCCTTGTCAGACAATTCAAATGGAATTTTTCTACACTGACACTGGGCGAAAGTGATCTGCTCGGTCTTCCAGTTGATAAGTGGGTTATGCCGAATAAGCCAATCATGTCCCAAGAATAATTCCTTGGTTCTGAGGTCTATTACAGCCAGATCGATTCGTTCAGAATGATCTCCAATGGTTAGACAGAGTTTGACAAACTCTGTAATTGAGCCAGCTTGATTCTTTGTTCCATTGGCATTATAGATGGGGATTGGGGCAGCAGTGGATCATGTGGGAAGTCGATTTTGTTGGACAAAGGCCTGGTTTATCGAGCTACTGGTGCATCCACTATCGATCGGGGCAGTTACTGAGTGTAATGACTGATTAGTCAGGGTCTTGATTTGTGCTTTCGTCGTTAAATCCCTTCTGGGAGTTTTAGCATGCCTAATGAATTTGTGGGGCCCCTTCAGTTCGTCTAGCCATTCAAGGGCCCTGCTTCGCTCGGCACTTTTTAGTTCCTCTATGATTTCGGCTGTAGCTTCCGTCTCCCTAGTCTAATGTATCCATCCCTGTAGTGTGGCTATTGCTACATGGCTATCTCCTGCTTCTTTGATAGCCCTCCAGGTCCATTCTGTTTTGAATGGTTTGAGCCATTTTGAGGGGCTCTCTGCTCCTGTTCAGCCCATGGGCAATTGAGTTTTCTTTTCTTGCAACTCTTTGAGATGTGCATTAACTGCTTGTAGTATATTCGAATGCATATTTAATGGCATAGGCATAACTACAGAGGTATCGTAAGTCTGTTCAATGGCTGGAATAGGCACACCATGAAGTCCATTGGCCAACTCAGTGGAGTCGCTCACTGGTTGGCCCTGTCTTTTACCTCCTCAACCTTTGTTTCTTTTCTGAGTTCTTCATCTTCCTTCTGCAGTTCAGCTATCTGGGCTCATATGTCTTCACAGGTTCTTTTCTTCTTTGGGCAGTCCTTGGCCATGTGCCTCTTCTGTCCACAATTAAAGCATTTGCCTTCCTTCTTCATATGGTCTATATCTATTGGCTTTCTGGTACCAGTATATGTTGTCCTGATCCCAGTCTTCTGGCTCCCGTAGATCGGCGATGGAGGGGATCTCAATGATTTCCCGGCAGTTTGCTCTGACTTATTCAGGGTTGGCAGTGTCAATTTCTTGATGTATTCTTGCAAGGTCGATGCTTCTGCTTTCTGCCTTTGTTGCTCCTTGTACATCTCGATGATCCTTTCCTTCCATTTGTCATATCCAACCGGCATCAACATCTTGATGCCCATCACGGAGATCATTGTGAGGTACAAGGAGGGGACCCCTCATTTGAGGGCTTTGACTATCCTGCCATTGTTTGCGACATCTTCCCATATTCTGGCCAGTTTGGCGAGCCATTCTAGCTCATCAAAGTAATCTGTCACTGCTTTATCTCCCATCTTGTATTTTTTAATCTTTTGCTTGTGTACCTCCTGTACCACCAGATCAATGAATTTGTCATTTAGCATGCGCTTGAAGACTGGCTAGGAGGGATATCGGTAGTGTCCCCTTGTGGTGGACCAAAAGTTGGGGGAAATGAGTATCCACCACATCTTGGCTTTGTCTTTGAGGTAGGAGGTGGCGAACGTGACTTTGTTTATATCGGTTCCTAGGAACCCAATGTAGACTTTGAAGTACTGTTCACAGTCCACTAGAAATCAGTTGATGTCATTGGAAACTCCTTTAAAAGGGTGGGGCTTCCGAAGAAGATCAGGGTGGCACTGGAGTATGTTAGCATTGTTGGGCAAGGCCTCCATTGGATTTGGCCATTCGTCAAACAGCAGCTGGTTCCATTCCACTAGTGGTCCTGGGAACAAGTGTAGGGAGTGGTCATCAGCAACTGGGCTCCCTTTGATGTCTTCCACCCATATGATTACACCATCCTGTATGGTGAACCCAAGGCAGACAGCTTCTGGGTCATCTTATGCAGGTTCCTTTCCTTTCTCACTTGGTCTGGCCTGATCAGAGGGTGGTTGTCCCCCGAGGAGTTGGCTCCCTTTGCTGACCCAGGGATTTGGAGGCATTGTGGTTGGTGCTCGGGATCAGTTCAGCCAAGCAGCCATGGTTTGGATGGAATAGTCAGAGGTTGTCAAGATGCTTCAGGCCAAGGGAGCCCAATACACAGCTCAGTTCGGGTTGACAGGAGGAGTCTGTGGCATCGGCCATGTGGTTATGGGCCGATAGGCTGGTAGTCAGCTGACTGGGAATTTGGAGTGTCAGCTGTTATATTGTTGGGCCACATAGTCCATCGCAGCTTGCTTCAGAATTTCTGTTCACTCATTAGTGTCTGAATGAAGATATAATTGTCCCATATATGATGCTACCCAAGTAGCATTGTGCCATAGGAAATTTACCCCTTGTAGGTAATACTCCTGGTATTCCCATTCTCGTTCTTTGTGCGCCAACCTTTATACTTCTTTTCTGTCCGTTTCTTCTGCTGAATCATATGGCGGTCCCCTTGGAGGTTCACTGCTCTCCGTTTCTTCTTCCTCATCCTCTTCCTCGAGGAGGAAACCAACGGGCTAGTCGTATAAACTCCCTTCCCCTTCTTGCTGTATTGTCATCACACTGCTCTGACTGGGTGCTCGGTCCAGCAGCTGGGGTGCTTGAATCATAGAAGGAGGGCAGTCGACCTCTGATGTTCGAGTCGTGGTGGTTTCCACCTGTTGCTCTTGCCACCTCCACTTGTCCACAATAGAGGCAGATGTTTCGCTGGTAGTCATTGTTGTCAACAAGTTGTCCGACCACCCTGCTTCTGAGAAATCCCCGGAGAGCTCAGGCAGGGATGTGAGCATTTCCAGGGACTCGAAGCCCATAGTGTCTGACAACAGACTCGTTGCTGTCAAACCTGGTGTCAGCACTGGGAGTTCTTCAGGAAGGGGGATACTGAAGGGATGGGGGCCGAGGGGAGGAACCTGCTGTGCTTCCTTCTGCTGCTCTGGTTTCCTCCTGGTATCATCGGTAGCTTCAGACACTGCTTCCAGTGCTGGGTTCTCAGAATATGGGAGTTGAGAGAGAGGGGTCTGCTTGTACTGGGGCGAGGACGCGAGCGCCCTTGGGCCATAGTCTGTACCAGTTGGAGATGTTGGCACAGGCCAAACATCCTCTCTCCACCTCCTGCTGCTGGTCTCGGTTCTGCTTGTCATACTCTGTGGCTTCTCTCCTCTGCTGAGCCTCCTCCGTCTGTGGGCCATGCTCGCTATGTACTGGCTGTGGCTTATTTCGAGGTTGATGCTCTTCTTGTCAGATGGCCTCATCATAGTTGAAGGGGCGGGTGAGATCCCAACTGAGGAAGTATCGGTGTACAGTTTCTTCCCAGATTCTTCATCGTTCTTCACTGGTTTGGTCACCCCCCACTTGGTGGCTGTGATGACTGATAGGGGGGGTGCCGCAAGGCTCGCTAGCAGGTGTGATGGGTTGGGATCTTCGAGCCATCCTAGGGGCATCGAAAGAGTCCCAGGCATAGTTGGCAATCCCATGGGTACAGGGGGCAGAAGAGGGATCAGGGGAGGGGGACTGTTCAAAGAAATCTTTGGGGAGATCCTGGTCCTCCCCATGGAGGACCACATCCAGTACAAGGATTCCTTGTCATCTTGTGATGCTATCATGCTGACTTCTGGGTCGAGAGGACTGTTGTCTTCTTGCTTCTTCCTGACCATTCCTTGGATGAGGGCTGCTAGGCCTGGCTTCTGGGGGCTGGTAGGTTGTTCATCAGGATTCGGAGATGTCATGGAGGGAAAGGTCAGAGGTTATGTTTCATAGAATAGTCTGAATATGTTGAAACTCTTGATAATGTCTGAGGGCCCAGGCGGTGATAGAATGGCATCCCCAGCACAGCTGGATGATCACCAAAGTCCTATCAATGTTCCGATGATGGAGGAGAGGAGTTCGAAGAACTCATGGTCAAAGTTCAGGTCGGTAGAGGTTGCAGGGGGCATTCGGTTTCTCAGCACAATTGGGCTTGAGAAAGGGAAGCTAGCAGCTTTGAGCTAATTGTTAGGCCCAAGCATCATGTGAGCAGGACCACATGATAAACAGTTGTCCCTTCACACTTCGAGAGATCAGCTGAGTTCACAGAGTTGGTCTTCCTTCAGTGTGACTCAAGGTCAAGTGTTAGACTCAAGGTAGAATGGTAGTTATAAACTTTAGCTCAAAGCTGGGATATACCAGCAAGAGCCATCAGTCTTAAATACTGTACAGGTGGTACTAATAATACAACTACTAATTGTGTTAGCCTGTGTCTATGGTGCCCATTGTCCTTGAGCATTGTTACCATACATAAAAGGATGCTTGTGTGTTGTCAGGCATTCTTGTTGCAATCAACTTGATAGCAGATTAGTTGTGCTGACTAAGCCTTCCCATGATTTTATGCCTTCTGACTAAGCATAAATAGGGGTGAATAGGACAGAAAAAGAAGAAATTATAACAATATACCAGCAGGCCATCTGAAACCCACAATCTTATTGTTGAAAGAGCCTTCCTATCACTCTTCTTCTAATCTGCCACCAGTGTCATGTCTGCCAGGGCCAGAATGCTTCCATCTGCATAATCAATTAGTCCTAAATCAGTTAGGATATTGATCATCTTGATTTTCCACATTGGATAATTTCTGGGCCCTTAAGGGGGTCAATTCTATACATGGACTGGCTATCCATATGGTTTTACATGTGTATGTAAAGTACAAAAGGGTGAAAAGTGAGTAGCAATGTAAGTTCAGTTATAGCTGGAGCCTATAACCTGTTGTAAGTAGAGAGCAGAGTTGTTATGATTTTTCACTTTATCCTTTGATTTAACCCCTATTTATGCTTAGTCAGAGTGCCAAAGACAGGCACTTAAGACTGTAGGACAAGGCTTAGTCATCACAACTAGCCAAGTCTGTCATTGTCTTTCAATGCAACAGCATTGCCCAATGATACACAACTGACCTTTTATGTACAACAATGATGCTCAAGGACAATGAGCACAAAGGACTTAGCAACACACAATAGGCAGTAGTATTATTAGTTATGATCTGTACAGTATTTAAAACAGCTTGTTCTCACTAGTAACTCCAGCTTCAAGCTAAAGTTCTATACCACACTATTCTATCTCAAGCCTAGTCTAACAGCTTTGTGACACACCATCCAGAGAATGCATCAGTGAACTCAGACTGATTGTCTGAAGTGTGAGGCAGCTTCTGTTTATCATATGTCTCTGTTCATGTGATGCTTAGGTCTAACAATTAGCTTGAAGCTTATTCTTCTCTTTCCTCACATACTATAGTGTGGAGGAAACCAAATACCCTCAATCAACACATCAGATCCAAACTTCGACCGAGAGTTCTTCAAACTCCTTGCATCAATTGTTGGTACCTTACTAGGATTATTAATGATCATTCAGCTGTGCTGGAGATGCTATTCAATCACTGTCTGGGCTATTAGACATTACAATGAGTTTCAACATATTCACCAAATTTTATGAAATATAACCCCCAATCTCTCTCTCCATGACATCCCCAAATCCTGACAAATATCACACCAGCCCCCAACAAGCCTTCTACCCAAGGCAGAGCCTAGCAGCCTGCATCAAGAGGATATTCAAGAAAAAGACAGACACTGATACCCTCTCTGACAACCCAGCAGAGACAGCAACTCTCATGTCACAGGATTCAGAAATCTGTGGACCATAACCCTTATCCCTGACAGAGAGCATAGTCCAGTCCCTGCCCCCCCTTCCACCATCTCTCACACCCACAGGATTGCTGACCATGCCCAAGATTCTCTCGATGCCACTCAGATGGCTCCAGGATTCCATGGCCCAGCATCTAAAAGCCAGTCTAGGGATGCCTCCAGTCTGGCTGTCCACTCTGTCAGGACAAGCAGTGGGCTGGGGAGGTCACCCTTGGACCAGCTCAATGATAAGCAACAATACAGGGAAAACCAAAACAAGATCATTCACTGACTTTTCCCTGCATAGGACCTTAACATTCCCTTCAACTATGATGAAGCCCTTCAACAGGAAGAGCAGAAACAGTGACATGCATGGCAGCCAGTTCACAGCAAGCTTAAGGAGTGCCTCATCGAAAGGGGCAGGCAGAGGAGAGAGGCAGCTGTGGCTGCAGAGTATGACCAGCAGCACTGAGAGGAGCAGTGGAATGTCAAAAGAGCTTGATTGGCAAGGGCTGATATCTTTAACTGATATGGACTTTGGCCCAAGGTCACATCCATACTTGCACCTGTCCACACTGACTGATCTCTCTCAACCCCAGTATTCAGAAAACCTAGCACAGACTCCAACCCATGGGCCATAGCCCACTGGAGAGATGTGGAAATCCTTACAGCAGATGAAGCCAGAATAAGAGATAATGGAATCCCTCTCCTCACTTGAGACAATGATGTGCTTGGTAACAGCTAAGTGACTAAGAGAAGTGAATGAGGAATGAACTCTCAAACACCAACACCTAACCACTCAATACACAATCACCAAATACAGTTGAGGTCAGTTGTTTCAAGTACAATAGAAGCACTCTTGCAGTCTTAAGTAAAATCACAAAAACAGTCAATAAAGACAGTTATTTAACTCTATCTTGCTTTCAAAGATGCAATACTCATGAGAGTAGTTTATAGCAATGTTTAAGTATAATTAGGACTTAGAATCAACACCAAATTGCGCTCCAAACCAACTTAGAATATTCCGAAACCCAATGAACTCTGAAACCCAAATACTAAGTCTATCAAGCACTTAGGCTTGACTAGCTGCACTCTTGGCTGGCTAGCGGTCCTCAAAACCGAAGAACTTTTACTCTGATGCCGAAACCCTTATAGTTTGGAACCCAAATTAATCTGAAACCCAAAATATAGTTATAATTCCAATCTAATCCTCTCTCTAAGTGACAAAGCAACTTAAATAAATCACTAAGTCGAAGCAGAACTCAAAATCCGTTGTCCCAGGGACTAGCTACAGTGGGCTAGAAGGCCTGAACATGGGGATGGGTCGCTTGCTTGCTATT